>NC_039368.1:137686572-137989086 GCF_003573695.1 Papaver somniferum | reverse complement strand
ATTTTAAGTAAGACGAATAGAGGGGTCAAAAGCATATCAAATATAAATAGGAATTTAAATAAATGGTGACTGGAAAATGAGAACATAAATCGAACCTCATACGATCTGCAAAATAGTTTAACTAGTAATGAAGTTGTGTACGGAAAATGAATGAATTGAAGAACATGGAAAGCTGACCTAGTGGAGAGTACTGCTTCAAAAGATGCACCCTTTGTCTTTATACCATCTTCGCTTTCCCTTTAGTAACAAACACAACAACAAAGATTTAATAAACTAAATACAAAGTCAAATTTAAAAGAGGGATTCGAGTTAATATATGATGAGTTGTGAGTTATCACCAGTAAGATTCCAAATGAATAACACAAGAAATCAACTCAAAACTCTAAAGCAAGAAGATGAGATCCGCATCACCGCCACAATTGAATATATGGTCTCAAAAAGGTCGCCGGTTGGTACCGTTTTAAAACCAAATTAGAAATTGTTAAAAATATTTGTTAATTGTGATGGGTAAATCTAGAATTATCTAGATAGCTAACTATAGACTACCCATGCGCTTACCTTGGATCGGCCCAGTCTAGAGATATCTAGACTCTTCTCATTCTCCTAGTTACGAAGTCAGTCGTAGACTCTAGAGTGTTTTATGTCTCTAGGTCATTCGGTCATGGTCTAGAAAGTTCTGTTCTAAACTAGTCTTAGGTCAGAAAATGTTGTCCAGAAAGTTTCATTTCCAGATTTTTCTGTTGGTCGGTGCACAAAGCCTATAAATAGGCGACGATGGGTTCACTTGTAATCATCATAAAAACTCAAGTGAGTTGAGAGTGAGTGAGAGTGAGAGCTAAAATAGTAAGAGCCAAAGTGTTTATAAACATAGTGAGTCAAAGTGCTACACTAAAAATTCCCTTTGTAATATTTTCATTTCCAAATTAATATAAGCCTCACTTTTCAATTAACCAACATCTCTTTCCCTAATTTCATTTCCATAAACCCATCACATTTCCGCATTGCGCCAACAAATTTGGTATCAAAGGAAACCTAACCCAGTAATCCTAAAACTCTACCCATGGCAATTAACCAAAGTATTCAAGGTTTCAATTATGCCCAAAATCTAATTCCAATTTTTGATGGTGAGAGTTATGATTATTGGAATTTACAAATGAAAACATTATTCATTTCACAAGACTTATGGGATTTTGTAGAAGATGGTTATAAGGTACCCGAGACGGCAGAAGCTCTATCGTCATGGACGGATGCAGAGAAAAAGGAGTACAAGGAAAACAAGAAGAAGGATGCTAAAGCACTACTATTTCTACAACAAGGGGTAAGCAAAACAATTTTTCCTCGAATTTCGGTGGCGAAAACTTCGAAGGAGACCTGGAATATTCTCAAAGTAGCATTCCAAGGATCAGAAAAGGTAATCTCCATTAAACTACAAAATTTATGGCGAGAATTTGATAATCTACTTATGAAAGAAAATGAAACTATCCAGAATTTCTTTTCAAGAGTTACTGGTATAGTAAATCAAATTAGTAGTTATGGAGATACCATAGAAAATAAAAGAGTTGTAGAAAAGATTTTAAGGAGCTTACCGTTCAAATTCGATCACATCGTCGCTGCCATTGAAGTCCAAAAATTTATCGACTCTCTCGGTACACGAATTAATGGGTTCACTCGAGGCGCACGAGAAAAGGATAAATAGGTTCGCGGAGCAACCGTTGGAGAAGGCGTTTCAATCAAAAATAAATTTCAGTGAAAAGAAAAATATGGAAGCCAGAAAAGAAAGCTCCAGAGGGGGATCGTCATCCAACTCGCAGTACGAGAAAGGGTCGACGTCAACTCAAGGACCCAGAAATTTCTACCGCGGACGTGGAAGAGGAAAAGGAGGTTATAGAAACAACAACAAAAGGTACGAAAAAAATTACTCCTCAAATCTCCGATGCAATGTTTGCAAAAATTTTGGCCATGCAACCGAAAATTGTAAATATAAGTGCACCAAATGTGATAAATTAAATCACATGGAAAAAGATTGTTGGCTTAACGAAGCTAACTATTCCGAGACAAATGATTCTCAAAATCAAGTATTTTATTCCTGCCTCACCTCGCAACAAGAAGCACAAGGTATATGGTACTTCGATAGCGGATGCAGCAGCCATATGACAGGAAACAAAGAATATTTCGTAAAATTGGAGGAACAAGAGATTCCACCGGTCAGGCTCGGAGATGGAAAGTTACAGAATTTTGAAGGAAGAAGAGTTATATCCGTACGTACAAAGTCAGGTAAAACTCGATACATATCTGATGTTCTTTATGTTCCTGACCTAGCTCAAAATTTATCAAGTGTTGGACAACTTATAAGAAAAGGGTACTCACTACATTTCGAAGACGGAGAATGCATAATTTATGATAAAATTAATAAGCAATTCGTGGAAAAAGTAAAAATGTCAGGAAATTTTGTCTTTCCCTTATCTATGCCATCAATTGAAAATTGTGCAATGAGTACAAACCATATTGACGAAGGAAAGCTATGGCATTTGAGATACAGGCATCTCAACTACAGATCCTTAAAGGTTCTGAAATCAAAAGGCATGGTAATTGGTCTTCCCAATATCGACGGTGGAGATAAAGTATGTGAAGGTTGTATTCTAGGGAAGTTTCATAGACTTCCATTTACGAAGACATCGTGGAGAGCAAGAAGGCCCCTCGAATTGGTGCACGCTGATATCTGCGGTCCGACAAGAACAACTTCACTCAACAACAGAAAATATTTTCTCTTATTCGTGGACGATTATACCAGGATGATGTGGGTGTACATTCTCGAGCAAAAGTCTGAGGCATTCACTAAATTCCTAGAATTCAAGGCGCTGGCAGAGAAGCAAAGTATCCATCAATTGAAAGTCTTCCGTACAGACCGTGGTGGAGAATTTACTTCAAAAGAGTTTGTCAACTACTGCAAAGAAAATGGAATTAAAAAGGAGCTCACTGTCCGATACACTCCACAACAAAACGGTGTCGCGGAAAGGAAAAATCGTACGATCGTGGAAATGGCTCAGAGTATGCTAAAAGCAAGGAAGCTACCCAATAGCTACTGGGCAGAAGCAGTCAACACGGCGGTTTACATCCTTAACCGTTCTCCAACAAAGGCAGTTCTCAACAAGACTCCATATGAAGTTTGGCATAAGAAAAAGCCCGAGGTAACTTCTTTCAGAATTTTTGGTTGCGTAGCATACTCACATATTCCATCCCAACATAGAGAAAAGTTCGATGAAAAAGGAGAAAAGCTTATACATACAGCGAAGAGTCTAAAGCCTATAGACTTATAAAGCCAGATACAAAGGAACTGGTAATTTCAAGAGATGTTATCTTTGATGAATTCAAATCATGGGACTGCAATGATGAACTAGACAACCACGAGTTACCATTACTCATTGAAGACGAGCCAGATCAGCCACATCAGGAAGAAAGTACTCCACGGGAAAGCCCGACGTCTCCTAGTCCAACACAACAAAGTCCAAGTTCATCGGAAGCAAGTGCCCCACCTAGAAAGGTGTGTTCCCTAAGAGATATTTATGAAATATCTAATTGTGCATTTATAGCACTAGAGCCTCAAAGATATGAGGAAGCGGCAAAAGAAGAAAAATGGAGAAACGCCATGGACGAAGAAATGCGAGTAATCGAGAAAAATAAGACATGAGAGCTTGTTAATCATCCAATTGAAAAAGAAATAATTGGTCTGAAATGGGTCTACAAGACAAAATATAATGAAGATGGGTCAATTCAAAAGCACAAAGCAACGCTAGTTGCAAAAGGATATTCCCAGCAACCAGGAATTGACTACAACGAGACATTCGCCCCAGTCGCTCGCATGGAAACAATCCAGATGGTGTTATCCCTAGCAGCTCAACTCAAAATGAAAGTCTACCAATTGGACGTAATGTCGGCGTTCCTAAACGGAGAACTTGAAGAAGAGGTGTACGTTGAACAACCTCAAGGATATATCCGAAAAGGAAAAGAAAAAATGGTATATCGTCTTCGCAAAGCACTATATGGCCTGAAGCAAGCACCGCGTGCATGGAACAACAAAATCGACAAGTATTTCCGAGATAATGGATTTTAGAAAAGTTCAAGTGAGCCATCCCTCTACATCAGAAAACAAGGTACGAATTTCCTAATTTTCTGTCTCTACGTTGATGATTTAATTTACGCCAGCACAAAACAAGAGATGGCAGAAAAATTTAAGAAGGAAATGATGAAAGAATATGAGATGACAGACTTAGGACTTATGCGATATTTTCTTGGGATTCAAGTAAAACAATCTCCAGAAGAAATATTCATTTCTCAAGAAAAATATGCATAAGACTTACTGAAAAGGTTCAACATGATGGATTGCAAACCAATTGCAACTCCAATGGGTACTAATGAGAAGTTGGTAAAAAATGATGGAGCGCCAAAAGTAGATCCAACCTTATTCAGAAGTCTAGTCGGCTCACTGATATACTTAACAAATACAAGGCCAGACATCGTCAATGCAACCAGCATTGTTTCACGGTTTATGAGCGAGCCAAGCAAGTTAAACTATGCAGCCGCAAAGAGAATTCTCCGATACATCAAGGGAACAAAAGATTTTGGCATCAAGTATACAAGAGAAAAAGATAATGATTTAATTGGCTTCACAGATAGCGATTGGGCAGGTTCTATTGAAGACCGAAAGAGCACATCAGGCTATGTTTTCTGTATGGGCACAAAAGTTATCTCTTGGAGTTCTAAAAATCAAAGCACGGTGGCATTATCGTCAGCCGAAGCAGAGTACATAGCATCAACAAGTGCAGCATGTGAAGCAGTGTGGTTAAGAAGAATAATGACCGACCTACAACAAAAGCAAAAAAACCCAACAACTATCTACTGTGACAATATGTCTACAATTGCAATGACAAAAAATCCAGTGTTCCACGGACGGACGAAGCATATAGAGCTACGACATCACTTCATCAGAGAGTTAGTAGAGAACAAGGAAATCGAGCTCCAATTCTGTCCGACGCAAGAACAAAATGCGGACATTTTCACAAAAGCAGTCACGGTGGATAAATTCAATCATTTTAGGGATAAGCTCAACATCTCAATTAAGAGGGGGTGTTAAAAATATTTGTTAATTGTGATGGGTAAATCTAGAATTATCTAGATAGCTAACTATAAACTACCCATGGGATTACCTTGGATCGGCCCAGTCTAGAGATATCTAGACTCTTCTCATTCTCCTAATTACGAAGTCAGTCATAGACTCTAGAATGTTTTATGTCTCTAGGTCATTCGGTCATGGTCTAGAAAGTTATGTTCTAAACTAGTCTTAGGTCGGCAAATGTTGTCCAGAAAGTTTCATTTCCAGATTTTTCTGTTGGTCGGTGCACAAAGCCTATAAATAGGCGACGATGGGTTCACTTGTAATCATCATAAAAACTCAAGTGAGTTGAGAGTGAGTGAGAGCTAAAATAGTAAGAGCCAAAGTGTTTATAAACATAGTGAGTCAAAGTGCTACACTAAAAATTGCCTTTGTAATATTTTCATTTCCAAATTAATATAAGCCTCACTTTTCAATTAACCAACATCTCTTTCCCTAATTTAATTTCCATAAACCCATCACATTTCCGCATTGCGCCAATAGGCTAAAAATTGCCTTTGTAATATTTTCATTTCCAAATTAATATAAGCCTCACTTTTCAATTAACCAACATCTCTTTCCCTAATTTAATTTCCATAAACCCATCACATTTCCGCATTGCGCCAATAGAAATTCCCGTTGGGATTATTCTAATTATACGACTACTTCCGTACTAGAAAATTAAACAGACAAGCAAAATAATTTCTTACCAGTTTGGGATAAGCACTCAGATTTTAGTGTGCTTACCGGGTACTGTTAGATTAAGCAACAATTCCTAACAAGTACAACTGTTTATACATTCTATCAATAATAAACACACAACAAATTGCACCACAAACAAGAAATCATTCAAATTGCATAAGTCATAATAAAAACCATTAATACATAAAGCAGGCGTCATAACAACATAGATGAAAATCCATACCAGTAATCCTTTTAGAAAATTCATCCCATCAACCTTTAGGATGTTCATCTTCTATCTTCTAAAATCAACTCCATCAATTCCGAAATTCTATAATGAGAAAATTCAAATTAATACCGATTAGATTCCAAAAATGAATTGTAAGACTATAATAAACAATAAATTAAAATCCAAGACATAAAAATAGAACAATCCATATTTTTCGAGAGAATAGAATAGAGATGAAGATCCCTTACCCGTATGAGATTTTAATCCCTAGTGTTTGTTAAAATATCTTTTCATTATCAAGGTTGAGGAAACATATAATATATCGTTCAGTTTTGATTTGATTTTAATGGTATTCAGGGTTTCAAAGTAAACAATTGAAGGAATAATTTGTGGATTTTCTTAATCCAAATCTGATCCAATATCAGAAAATAGTTCGAATTAAAGGATAAAACTATTAAGTAGTATAGGAAAATTGAAGACCGATGTACACTTATGTTAATTCATACAAAATGAATCAGTACCGCTTTAAACCCTAGATGCAGAAAATCAAATTAAGAACCAACTCCGCAAAGATCCCATCTTACTTGAAAGATTCCCATCTTACTTACGTTGATTGTTTTCTTTTCTTTTAACATAATCGAAGAAAGAAGATGAATGAGAGGGAGTTGAGGAGGAACTGGGGAGTTATTTCTCCTCTCGGAGGGATCGTGAAGAATTTAAAGGATTATAGTGTGGAGAATATTAGCCACGACATTATGCTTTTATCCCGAAACAAAAATCCCACAATACCCACGGCCCACCATGTCGTCACTAGAGGCATTCGTTAGTTTAATAACCTGTAAAGCTCCACTCGTGGCAAATTCTTATCAGGTCGTAGCAAATAAGTGATCTATTGCCACGAGTATGAATTGGGCGTGGCAAATAGGTGATCAATAGCCACGGAGATACGAGTTCGTGGCAATAGGGACGTGGCTAAAAATCATTATTTTTGTAGTGTCAATAACCCAAGGTTGGATATTCTAATTGATTGATCTCAACGCACAACCTGTGGTATTTTAATTATATGACAAAATATAATGCGGAAAAGAAATCACACAGACACCAGAATTTTGTTAACGAGGAAACCGTAAATGCAGAAAAACCCTGGGACCTAGTCCAGATTGAACACCACACTGTATTAAGCCGCTACAGACACTAGCATACTACTAATGGACATCGGATTGGACTGTAGTTGAACACTAATCAATCTCACACTGATTAAGGGTACAGTTACGCTCCTTACGTCTCTGATCCCAGCAGGATACTGCGCAATTGATTCCCTTAGCCGATCTCACCCACAACTAAAAGTTGCTACGAACCAAGGTCGAAGACTTGGTAGACAAATCTATATCACACAGAAAAGTCTATAGGATTGAATAAATCTGTGTCCCACAGAAATACCCAAGAGTTTTTGTTCCGTCTTTTGATAAATCAAGGTGAACAGGAACCAATTGATAAACCAGACTTGTATTCCCGAAGAACAACCTAGTATTATCAATCACCTCACAATAAACTTAATCGACTAGCGAAACAAGTTATTGTGGAATCACAAATGATGAGACGAAGTTTGTTTGTGATTACTTTTATATCTTGCCTATCGGAGATATAAAATCTCGAGCCAATTATTTCAATTGCACACAACACGATAGAAATAGCAAGATCAGATCACGCAACTACAAAGATAATAGTTTGGTCTGGCTTCACAATCCCAATGAAGTCTTCAAGTCGTTAACCTACAAGGTCTCGAGAAGAAACCTAAGGTTAAAGGAGAATCGACTCGAGTTATGCAATTAGTAACACACAGGAGGTGCGGGGATTAGTTTTCCAAGTTGCTAGAGTTCTTCTTTATATAATTTTCAAATCAGGGTTTGCAATCCAAGTTACCTTGGTAACAAAGCATTCAATATTCACCATCAGATGAAAAACCTGATTCAACCAAGCTAATATCTTTAAACCGTTAGATCGAACTTAGCTTGTTAAAATAAAATGTACCCTCATTTAGGTTTATGTAACCGTACCTAAACGTGTACACCAGGTTGGTTCATAAATACTTAACCGAGTTTAGCCATGATTACTCTCATATCAACCTTATTCATCTTAACCATAACTAGTTCAAATGACTCAAATGAAACTAGTTAAAGAGTTGTTCAATTTTTTAGAAAACACAATTGAAATCAAATCGATTTGATTCACTTGAATCAATCATGGACATTATAGAGAGGATTTGCAAAGATTGCATTCCTTATGATTTAAATGGTTAAGTCCACGAACTGACCGATTTGACAAAGTAACCAGCTTAAATATGCGTACGGGTATGCGTAATTAAGCAACCGGTTTTGAGTTTGTAAAGTTTCCAAACTCAGCAGAAATTTTCGGTTCGAAAAATTCTGGTGACTAGTTAAGAGTTTATCAAAAACCAAACTTAGGAGAAATTCTCGGTTCGAGAACTTCCTCCAGTATGCGTACCCGTACGCATACTTAACCTGTCTCCTTTTCCATTTTCGTATACACATTTATCCATACTCTTGACTTCCGGTTTATGGATTTATACACTAATGTGCGAACACACTATATATGCTTATATCCAAAGATGGTTACATCATCAACTCTTTATTTAAATCATTGAAACATTTTATAACGACAATAGCCGTTTTTACATACTATTAGCATCAAAACAATTTTCAAGATATTGAAATAACCATTATCGAAACATTCCAAGCCTACATCAAATGATTGTACCACACAAACCATGTAAGATATTACTCGGAAATTTTGTCATGATATAAGATGAACTTGGTCGAAGCGAAAGCTTGCCAACACATATTTCGAGAAATATATGCTAGCGAGATATACTCAGCTCGAAATCTCAAACGTGTATAGAGAAAACTATATCGTAACACGACTTATGTCTCAAATAAGAGATAGTAGAAATAGACTTTCCGAGTGATAGATAAGTTCAAGTCTCCACATACCTTTTGTCGAAGAAATTCCAAAAGATCCCCTTAGTAGTTCTTCGTCTTCAAGAGATGAACGTCGAGAGATCTAAGCTCAACTACACTATCTATGTCCTAGTCCGAGACATATATAAATAGGCTAGAAATAAAGACTTATAGTTTTGATCACTAACATTGACAAACATGCTTGAGATAACAACGGATGCGAGTTCGACCGAGCAATGCTCTAACAGTCTCTGGTCAACAAATCAACTTTTAGAATTCTGCAGTCTTATTCTCAAAACACTAAATTCAGGTCATTGCAGAATATTACTAAGAAGATTCAGAATGAAGAAAATGTCTCTTGAAGAGATATATAATTGGGTGTACCTTTATTTCTAAATAGGAAAAAAACATCTTTATTTTCAAGTTTAGTTGATAGCATTAAAACTAGACTGACAAGGTGGAATGGCAAGTTCATGAACCATGTTGGACGGTCTGTGATGGTAAAAAATATTCTTAACACAATGGTTCCGCATCAGATGTGTGTCTTCAGAATCCAAGAGACAAAAGTAAAGGAGATGGAAGAAGTTCAGTGTAATTTCTGGTGGGGCATAAAGGATGACAAAGGTTGTTTACTATTTACTCAAGATGATGCAGAGGCCATACTTCAAATCCATATTCCCATAACGAATGAAGATAGAATTGTGTGGACTCTTCAGGGCCGTTCCTGGGAATTTTTTGCCCCAAAACCAATATATTATGTTTTTCCCTGTTAAAGAGAATATTAAGCAGAAACTTGATCACATTCATATCATTTTACCACCGTGATGCACTATCATTATCACATTTGTTTTCAAGAGCTTCAAAATGAGTTCTTTCAAAGTGCTTTATATGCACGAATAATTTTTTGTATACAAGGTTGGTACAAAAATCAAACAGGGCGGCCAAAGGCCGCTCAAATTTTTTATTTTTTTCCTTTAACGACAAGTATAAGTTACATATATTTTAGTAATTTTATAATGCACAAATGACTAACTAATCGTAAGGATATAAAAAAAATATTTATAACCTAAAAAAAACCTCACCAAAGCATCATGCATGCTAACAAAAATGCAGTAAATTATATATGTTTTTCTAAGCAGAAAATAAGACTATGTATGCAATTTTTTAGACGGATTCAATTCAGTTATTAGTAAATTAAAATTTCGATTCTCTAAAATCAATCAACCATATAAAATTAATGTTTCATAAAAAATGATTTTATATTTTTAAAATTATTCGGTTATAATCAGAAAATAATTTGTAAAGAAAAACTGAAAAAATGCAAACAAAAGACGCAAATTAGGACTGAGGGAGTATAACTATTTAAGTCCTAATTAACCTATTTTTCCCTTATATTTTATGGAAATTATATGCAAGTCTCCAATAATTATTTATTATACAAAAAACTCCAAATATAAAAGATATATTTGGTTGCCCCCACCCATTGTTGCCCCAAAGCCCCACTTGTCCTGCTTACCCTTCCCGCCCGGCCCTGGGACTCTTAAAAGGACGTGCCCGTTTTCTGTCAAGTCAATTTATAGGAAATTAATGGATATTAAACATAAGAATGCTCATCATTATGATAAGGTATCTGCGAGGTTTTGGAAAGGATTATAGTGTATAGACATTTTTGACTTAAGGTCAAACATTTCCCTTGCAAGTGTGTTTGTGACACTGTACCATCTAGTGAAAGGCTAGCCAGAGTCATGAATTATGGAGGAGAAAATTGTAAGATGTGTAACCAAGGAGTGGAAACAACAAGACATATTTTGTTGGAGTGCACTTTCTCAAGAGCTACTTGGTTGACAGTATCAGGAGCAAGCCAACGTATTCATCAAAACGGTCACAATATAGCAGAATGGATAAAAAGCTGGTTCACTGATACAATGACCAATCTGGTAGATGATTGGATTGTGAAGATGACAAACACGGTCTGGGAGATATAGAAAACACGTTGCGACGGTTTTTCAGGAAATACGTCCAAACCCAGTTGGTGTTATAAAATGCATCCAACTGCTAATTAAATAACAGTACGGGAAAGAAAATGCAGCTGAAAAGAGATATTGCGGCTGTGTCGGTTCAGGAAAATCCGAGACATACGACTTATTGGATGCCACTAGAAACACCTTTCTTTTCCTTTTGCTGTGATGCATCATATAAAAATCTTAATAATGATCATCATACCGGCGGCATACGACTAATAATCCGTAATTTTGCAGGTATTAATGGACAAGGAAAGTGTATATATGCAAACAAATATATAAGCTCAAAGCAAGATGAATGTGCAAGACCGTTGTTAGCTATGGAATGGGCAAAGGATATTAGGATACCAGAGGCGTGCTTTGAGTCGGATGCACAAACGATAGCTAATGCAGTTAATGAATATCACCATCGAATAGTTTGGGAGAATCAATCTATGATTTTAGATATCAAAATTATATTAAGCGATAACCCTGCATGGTATTGCAAGTGTATTAATAGAGAATGCAATAAACCAGTATACAAACTTGCGGGACATGAAAGGAAACTTAAAGTATCAAGATATCGACCCGTTTTTGTAGTAAATACAGTTATGGAGGATAATATATTTGTAACTCTAATTCATGGGTAAAGAAATTTTTTCTTAGTATAAAGAACAAGAACACAGTATACACTGCATCATACAAATTTTCAATGTGCCAAACAGACCATGGGAGAGAGAGTGAGTTAGGGGAGTTGGGTAGTGTCAGTGCCGGAGGAGACTAGATTAAGAACGATTTTTTGGGACCATGGTTTTTTTTGGACCATGGTTTTATTTTGGGTAAAGGTATTAGAAGTAATTTTAGGTCACCCCATATCTAGTTATTTATTTAATACCTAATCTACCCTCTTAATTAATTTTAGGTTATGATTAGTGAATGATTTAGTTAAAAACAATTAGTGAGATTAAATTAAAAGATGAGTTTATTATTAGTTGAGTAGAATTATTGAGAGAGTAGAGTTAGAGAAGATGAAGGAGAAAAACATGGAAAATAAATTTTTTTTCCAATTCACTAAGCTTGAGTATTCAAATGATGAAAACTCATCTGATTCTTCATCTCCATCCTCTCCTAAAATATTTGTTAATCTTCAAAATGATCTGGATTTGAACTGGATTTTGAACAGTTCGGTTACTTTATATGAAGAACAAGTAACCGAACTCATCTGAAGCTGTAGTTCGGTTACTTTGTATGAAGAACAAGTAACCGAACTCATCTGAAGCTGTAGTTCGGTTTCCCCGTGAGATGAACAAGTAACCGAACTCATCTGAAAGTGTAGTTCGGTTACTTGTTCCAAACATGCAGGTTACCGAACTCTCTAATAATTTATAGGAGTTACAGTGTTATGTTCGGTTGGTTCTCAACTAATCGAACTTTGTTGTACAAAGTTCGGTTGGTTCGCAAACTGCATGCACTTTTGATCTAACCGAACTTTACGTAATATAAGAGTATATAAGTTTACAAAGTTCGGTTCTTTCGCAAACTTGAACCTAACAGCTAACCAACCGAACTCTGAGTTCGGTTTCTGCGATAAAATTGTGAAGTTACCGAACTTAACAAACAAAAAAATATGAAGTTCCAACGTCTATTGGCTAAGCTCGGTTACTTTGTAGTTTTAAAAAAATTTGCGAACAAATCGAACTCTATTGTCTAAGTTCGGTTATTTTGGAACTCAACATAGTGGCCACAACAACACAGTTCGGTTAGACTGGATTTGTTTTTTTTTCGGTTCTAAGGGTGGAGTTCGGTTACTTTGTAATTTTAAATTTTTTTGCGAAACAACCGAACAGAGAGTTCGGTGACTTAGTTTTAAATCCAATAGAACCGAACTGTTCTTCGTGTTCTTCATTTTCAAGAAGTTCGGTTAGTAAACTAGGGTTTTTTGGAAAATCGACCTAACCGAACATGGCTCTGTAACTCCTATTAAAACCCTATTTTGATGATTTCTATTCGATTGAAGCAATCAAAATCAAATTAAAGCGAAGGGTTTGTTGGAAAATACCTCCGGAGTGGTCCCATGGCAGAATCAGGTTGCGGTTGGCGTCTTTTATACTCGATAAAATTATTATGTAACCGAACTTAATTGTGATTGTATTGATGTTGTTACATTTCTTAAATAGGCGGTGGTGGTGGTGGTGGGAGTAGGTGATGGTGGTAATCGGTGGTTGGTGGTGGTGATAATCGGAGGTGGTGGTGGTGGTAATCGGCGATGGTGGGCGGTAGTGGTGGTAATCGGTGGTTGGTGGTGGTGATAATCGGAGGTGGTGGTGGTGGTAATCGGCGCTGGTGGTGGGAGGAGGTGGTGGTTATATATATAGATGGTAAAGATGTATGTTTTGATGTCACCGGTGTTTCGCCATTCACAACTGCTAGAACGCGTAGTTTCACTCTTGGCCAAGCTATTAACGCTGTTGTAAGTCGCAAATTCACTAAGTATTTGGCCAAATGTGGGGCACAAGGTTATGGTTTTAATGTATTAGCTTTTTCAAACCTGGGATAATTGAGTGAGGATATGGTTTTACTCCTCAAGAGGTTGAGAAACTGCCTAATTGGTAATGATGCTAATACCAAAATAGGTGGTTCCCTTTTCATAGACTAGGTATCATTATTCAGAAAGGAGTTGGGGCCCAGCTGGTTGCTAGGTTGCCAACCAACTCTTATAACTTTGATTTTGATTCATAAAAATAAGAATCTGTATATTAATAATAATTGAAATTTAGGGTTCTGTGAATTGAATAGAATCACAATTTTAAGATTGCTCATCAACAAGAACATAATTCGTGATTGTTCAACAACTATAATCTAATTCGAAGTTAGGGTTTCAGTTTTTCGGATTTAGTTTAGGAATTCTCTTGGTAGATTACATATTGAATTGGGGATTTTCTCTCAGGTTAACGAGGGTTGCTTTGTTGTTAGTAGTCAGGGATAATTGGTGTTTTGAAGCTTCAATCAGGGTTCAATCAGTTAGGTGTTTTGTTACTCTTTTCTGTCGATTCAATCAGGGATTGAAGACGTGAATTTCTCAGTTTGAAGAGGGTTTTTTCATTGATTGAAGAAAGAGCTTCAGGGGTGTGGAGATTTGTTACTCTTTGTTTTTGGGTGCTGGTCTGGGTTTTTTCGGAGTATAACCACCACCTAGTCTTCTGTTAACAGATCCAATCCTCTCGTTCACCATCAACATCAAATTCTTTAAGGTAATTTTTTTTAATTGATGTGTTGCATTAGGTTATGTGTATTGTTTTTCTCCAATTAAGTGTTTGGTGAAGCAGTAGCAGGGGTTTTTGTTTCTTGGTGAAGCATACTATTTGTGTTAGGAGATTTTCCAATTGGAGAGTTGGTTTAGGGTTCTATGTGTTATTTTTTTCTTCCTTGAAGTTTTAGGTGTTCTTTGAATAATTCTTGAAGACTCTATTCTGGGTGTTCTTTATGAAAGCCATAGTTTCAAGCAGTTTTCTTCGGGCAATTAGATTTCCTTTACAAACTTGAGAGCTTTGTAGCTCTAGCAGGGGATTTTTGTTTTTGGTGGTATAGTACAACATGTGTGTTTTGAAGAAGCAGTGGGTTTTCCTTTGTGTAGTGTTTTTTTATTCCTGGTGTAGTACTGAAGATGTATTTTAAAGAGGAAGTGGTTTAGTATAGCAGCAGGGTCTGGAAGACGTGGTGGATTTGCTTTTGCGTAATGATTTCTGTTATTCTTGGTGTATTACAGAAGCCGTGTATTGAAGTGGCAGTGGTTTTCTTTTGTGTAGTGATTTTTGTGGGTTCAAGATCCAGTCTTGTTACTGCCTTTTCCTTCCAATTAGTGTTTCAGTGAATGGTATTTTAAGTTTTCAATTGAGGTAGTTTGCCTATTTTGAACTCTTATTTTCCCATTCTTTGATTCCTAATTGTTTTGTGTTGTTTATTTTTCTTCGTTTTTCTCCGTGGTGAGTGCTCTAGTTTTCTTCGTTTATCTCTGTGGTGTTTGGCGTACCGGTTTCAAGTAAACGGTTAAGGAAGTTACTTTGTTCATCATGTGATAATACCACGTACGAGATCACAATCACAAGCCACATCATCGGTTGTATATACGCCTGTGGTCTCACCTGCAACATAGTTATCGACGGTTACCATCATGCCCAGAACCCGAGCAGGTTCTTCCTCACGGGTTTCTTCATCTCAACCTGTTGCATCATCATCTTCTCTTGCTTCTTCGTCTGGTTCATCTACATCACAGTCTCCTTACAACCCTGTACCGGGACCTTCTTCTAATTGTGGTGACTGGATTCATTGTCCATTCAAAGATTATGATGATTGAAGTGGTGGTTTTAATGGCAGAGGATACGTCCGCAATTTCTTTCACATGCACCTTAATGACAGGCACTTTCCAACCGAAGAGGCTAAGAAACAATGCAGAGAACGACTACGTAATGATAGGGTTACATACATAGCTTGGGAGACGGTTCTACAACAATTGCACTGTTGGTTATGCAGTCACTGCATGATTTTACATGCCTGGAAGAAAACCTGCAAACACAATAACATTGTCATCCCAGGACCGTATAATGGTAGACATGTTGATTTTCTTATATCAGATATTCCTAGGCCTGAAGCAGCTGACTGTGCTCCAACTTCAACAGATATGCCTTATGTAACTCTCTCCCTGGAATTACTAAATAATGTTTTTCAGCGACAATTTACTACCATTTCAAGCATCCCTCTACCTTGCAGGCTAAGTTTTTCTCGAACCCTTACTTCCTGCCTTGATGTTGTTATTATTAATCCTAGATACATGTCTTCCTGGATAAGATTATTGCTGCTTCCTATATGTACCCTCAATTTGTGTATCCCCGAAAACTCTTTAGAGGAACGATCAGGCAACCGTAAGAAGTTACAAATTTCAGCTATTCACAAAGCCCTACTCGACTGGAGAGAACCTAATGGATGCCTCACCTTGATCAGTAGATTGTTGGAACTCCCCAAACGTAAGCAGCCAAGCAAACCAAAGAGCAAGCTGTCGCAAGATAGTGCCACTCTAGATGCATGCCGGAATAAGTTATCCAATGGACACTATACTGTTTCTATAAGGGTGCTCTCATCAAATTGTGTGGCTCCATGCAATGAAGATACAATCTCAGAATTATCAAATAAGCACCCTCTTGCTCCACCTCCAACCATCCATGTTGATCCCATTCCCTGCGATGCTCTTACAGTGGACGTTGTGTCAGTCTTTAAAGGCATTAAAATCTTTCTGAAAGGTACGTCGTATGGTCGAGACGGGTTGAGGGCTCAACATCTTCTTGATGCTATGAGTGGTGCGGCTACTGCGGTTGCAGATGAACTACTGGCCTCAATGACTAAGGTGGTTAACTTATGGATGTCTGGTAAGTGTCCATCTCCACTTGGCAAGTTAACCCCTTTGGAGAAACCGAGAGGTGGTCTTCGACCCATTGCAGTGGGTACCATTTGGAGGAGACTAGTATCTAAGCTGGATGCCATCAAAGTTGGGAAAGCTATGTCCATGTACCTTGGTGACTACCAGTTTGGTGTGGGCGTACCTTGTGGAGGAGAAAGTATTCTCCATTCTGTCAACAGGCTGATGGAACTGAAAGGTCACAGGTCTGACACCTCCATGCTTCTCATTGATTTCACAAATGCATTCAATATGGTGGACAAGACTACTCTGATTAAAGAGGTTCGATCGCAATGCCCAGCAATTTCACAATAGGTCGAGTTTTGTTATGTAACCCTCGCCAGATTATATTACAATGAAATTATGCTTTCATCTGCACAAGGGGTACCGCAGGGAGACCCCTTGGGACCGTTACTTTTTTCCCTTATAATCCACCCTATTGTGAAGAACATCTCAACCAACTGCAAACTAGATCTTCAGGCATGGTATTTGGACGACGGCACAATAATCGGGGATACATTAGAGGTTTCCAGGGCTTTGCATATCATTCAAACAGAAGGTGTTGCAAGGGGTCTTCATCTAAACATACATAAAACTGAGGTTTTTTGGCCCACAGTAGACCCAAGAAGCTATGCACCTGACGTTTTCCCATCAATATTAGCAGGCCAGCATCTGGAGTCAAATTGTTCGGCAACCCTCTCAGCTTAGACTTACAATTTTGTAAGGACATGGTTCTTCGGAGAGTGGAGAAGACAATTCAGCTTATGACTGCAATCAAGAAGCTCAAAGATCCCCAATGTGAACTGATGTTATTGTGCAACTGCTCCGTAGTTTCTAAATTATACTTTCTAAATTATACTTGACTGCAAACTATATCTCGCTTCGACACACACCTGTACCAACACACCTGTACCAATACATCTGTTACTTCACATCCGGCCAAGCAATTGCTAAAGCAGTCTTTCGCAAGTATAACAAGTATCTTGCCACATGCGAGATTCATGGGTACAGATTGGGCATTCTTGCATTCACTACTTTAGGCGAACTAGACGAAGATGCTATCACCTTCTTGAAAAGATTGAAGAACTGTCCTGCTAACAACAATGTAATTTGTGACAATGGTAGCTTTTTGTTTCATAGACTAGAGCGTTGGCTCCCAGTTGGTGGCTAAACTACCAACAAATTCTGTATAATTGACTCTTTTCTTTTGTAATAATAATAATTAAAAAAAAATTAATAATAATGATAATATAAATTTATTTTTGTTTATTTATGTTATTATTAAAAATATAATATAATAATTAATAATAATAATAAAACTTGGCATAATTTATAAATCATGATTATCATCTAGGACCAGAAGAATTGAATTCTCGGTTGAATAATTTAACATGGTGGTTGAAAAATGTGACACTGAAAAAGATGAACTAAAAAAACAAAGGCCAAAATCATTCATATTTCACCCATCACTGCTTTTAGGGAAAGCTAACTGTTGCAAAGATGTACTAAGCCTGGACTATGCTTTTACAGCAAATTCACTAGTATACATTAATAATCAATGTGCAACCATGTGGTTGATGTCATGGCTGGCCACACAATACCTAATACAACCAACCAACATGCATGGTGTTGCATGCCTATAAGATATCAACCATATGGACTATCTCAACCAATTCTCTCTTGCAACTACCAAATTATCAACCCCCTCGCTCTCATTCTCTCTAGGATTAATTAAACTTGGTGGTGGTGGGGGTGGGAAAATGAAGAAGACAGTAGTACTATATCCATCACCACTAATCGGTCATTTGATATCCATGGTTGAGTTAGGAAAGCTAATACTCAACCATTATCCTTCATTCAACATTACAATTCTCATCACAGCCATGAATTCGAAAACCACTTCTCAAACTACACCATACATAAACCAGATTTCTAAGACAACCCCATCAATTAATTTCCATCATCTCCCAACTCAACCACTCGAAAAATCGCAAACATTTTTCGATTATCTTCATCAAAACAACCCACTCGTTCATGAATCTTTGGATTTTATTGTCTCTCAAAATAACAAAATTTGCAGCTTCATTTTTGACATGTTTTGTTCAGCTTCACTTCAAGTGACTACCCAACTCCGAATTCCTTCTTACTTTTTTTACACGTCTGGTGTTAATGCTTTTACTGTTTTATTGCATTTGCCAATGTTAAACAAAACCTGGAAGAGTGAAGAGCATGATGATGAGAGTACTCTACTATTACCCAACACCTATTTGAATATCAATGGTTTGCCACCGATTTTGGCAACCGATTTACCATCATCCTCATTGAATCCTAAGGATGCATCTCATGAGGCGTTTATGTTTATATCGAAAACAGCGGTTCAAGCTAAGGGGATTATTGTGAACTCGTTTGAGTCGTTGGAACCCAGAGCAGTCAAAGCAATCAAAGGTGGGCTTTGTTTTCCCGACTCAGTGATCACACCACCGCTCTACCCGATTGGACCGTTGATTGCTGAACCAACAGCTAGTAATGAAACTTGCGATTGTTTAACATGGCTGGATAAACAACCACGCGAAAGTGTCGTGTTTTTATGTTTCGGAAGCGGTGGCATTTTCTCGGAAGATCAGTTGAACGAAATAGCGGTCGGGTTAGAGAAAAGTGGAAAGAGGTTTTTGTGGGTGGTGCGATTTCCAAGTCCAAAAGAGAGAAATGGACACAGCTCAGTATCAACAGAGCCCAGCCTAGATGAATTATTGCCCGAAGGATTTTTGGAGCGGACTAGAGAAAGAGGTTTAGTGGTCAAGAACTGGGCACCTCAAGTGGACGTGTTGAATCATAAATCGGTTGGTGGGTTTATGACTCACTGTGGTTGGAATTCGATTTTGGAAGCTGTTTGTACGGGAGTACCCATGATTGGGTGGCCTTTATATGCTGAACAAAGGGTGAACCGGGTCGCTTTGGTTAAAGAAATGAAGCTAAGTTTGTGGTTAAACGAGTCGGAAAATGGGTTTGTCACTGCAGCCGAAATCGAGGAATGCGTCAAAACAGTGATGGACTCTGAAGAAGGGAGAGCGCTGAAAGAACGAGTTGCAGTAGCTAAGGATGAAGCAAAATTGGCATTGAGCGGAGGGGGATCAACTCTCAATGCGCTTGCAAAGTTAGTCGAGTCTTGGGGTCAGGGCCAGTCTTGAAAACAAACAAAGGGAAAATAAATAAACGAAAGCGGGCAATACTATATACTTATTAATAGAGGGCCATGCGAACATACTTCCTGCTCTCGGGTCATTCCTCTAGATGCATGACTATAGATAATAGGCACTCTGACGTGCATAAACAGATTCATTTGTGCATAAACAGATTCATACTCTGGTTGATACTTTTCTTTTCCAAGACGCTACAGGGGGTTACAAAGTTACCAATATTTATTGAGCCATCATCAATAAAATGAACCCATTGTTGAGGATTGTTTTTTCATGTATGGATTTGGTGAACCTGCAGCAATCTCTTGACTTTTATTTGAAAAATGACACCCAAATTCTCATGTCAAGCTGTATTAGCAGGAATTTTATGGCAATTGCAGGATAACAAAAATAATTATTTTGGATTTTTTGTCTTTTTGAGGTCATTTATTCTGCGTTTATGTAATCAAAAAATTTTCACGGACAACAAAATAAATCGAGACCAAATTCTCTCACAAACACCGGGCCCCGTCCTCTGCGGGTCCTCCGGGTCCCACCAAAAAAACTGAATATGGCGGTTTAGTCGTAATCAGTTTTCTCGGTCCGTAAAGAATCATCCTTATGTAATAAGGTGCACATTTTTTGGCCCACTGGTTCTATCACCACGTACCATACGAAACTAATCGAATGGTCGTCTAGACTACTAGGCGTGGAGTTTGGAGCTAGAGATTGATTGATTAATGAATTTGTTTACTTATAAAATGTGGTTTTAGAGAAATTGATCATATGGATTTATTTTTTAAAATATAATCAAGTACGAATGCTTAAGAAAATATTCAAGAAATTACATGATAATAAAGCACAATATGAAGTGTTAACCGATTCTTTTTATATTTTACATAACTTAGCAGTAAAAAGTTAAAATGATGCCGAGTTTTGAACTTAAAAGATGGTAGATCCAGAGTTGGGATGCCTTACCTTCCAAGAGTGTCATAAGGGGTTATCAGATTCCATATGATTGGAAGATTGTTTTTCGCTTGGTGTTGGTAACGCCAGGGACGGATCCAGGATGACGGATTTTTAATTTTAGATTCGGGCTAATACACATGATTAACCAAAAATTTGGCTAAAATGAAAAAAATTAGACTTGTGGACCGGGAGGGTGACCGGGGTTAATGTCCCGGTTAGCCCTTTCATAGGTCCATCCCTGGATAACGCGCGCGGTGGAATGTGGTAAACCATCTGTAGCAACCGCCTTATCTTTTGCTTGAATTATTTCTGGTTACTTTTTTCCTTTTTCTTTACATTTTGATTTTACCAACTTACTTGGACCAATGGTAGATGCAACCTAACTTTTACTCCCCGATGGACAGATCCCTCAGCCACCAATCAGTAGTTCACGGGTTACAAAATCACAGACACTAAAACCCGTGACCAAAAAAACATCAATTCAAAACTGATTTTCAATTCCAATAACATAGACAAAAAAACAAAAAAAACATTTACATTATTCAGACAAATAAAAAGAAAACGCTATATCATCAATTCGGTAAGGACACAATTTCCTTCGGTTTTTTCCATGAATATTTTACTTTATCAGCAATGACAGTAACAGCTATGAAAATCCACTTATCCATGAACACCACCCAAACCTCATTTTCAGACTCACAATGGCGAATCCCTGTTGTTTGGATTATTGTTTCATTTTCATGGAAAGGGTTTATCTTCAACTTAAAATTGACGTTGTTCAACTAAAAAGGATTAAAATGGTCTGCATTTATTGAGACTCAATTTACTGACCTCAGGTACGAGACTCAGGCCCTTAGAGCCACATGATAATTTAAATGCATGATTTTCATGCACATGAAGAAATAACAATTCCACAAAATGATATATATTTAAAATAAACATAATGTTATTGTTATTACATGGTGAGCTTAACAAATCCGCATCATTTATTTCTTTGATCTTGAAGCTTTTCTAATCAAAACCAATAAACAAAGAACGCGATAGAAAACGAAAAACCCAATCAAAATGTAAATGTTGATCCATCTTTGTCTTTCATGAAGTTCTTTCTTCAACAAAACATCACCACCAGTCATCATACACACTTTATTCACTTCATCCTCCCATACCAAACATCTCGATACCATACATGAATACTCATTGATAAGAAGTGCATCGAGAGCATATTTGTACATTGACAAATAATGCATGAACAGCCAGTACTTCGGCAAACTACCTTTTGAAATAAAGTAACCGGAGAAAAGAAAGAAAGCACCGAGAAATATCGTAACTGAAGACGTACCGGCAACATAATTCGGTGCAAGAGAACTTAAGAACAGTACAAATGAATTTGCCATGAGAAGAACAATCCATATGACTAGAACAAAGTATGAAAAAGCTTGCCAAGTTGAACAAAGACCTACTAAGAAGTAAACCGAGATCGAGTAAACTAAAGCAATTGCCAACAAGTACGGTAAGAAAACTAAGGTGTTAGCGATAAGATGAGATGAAAGACTGTAAAGTCCTGTTGAAGTTTCTCTTAATAAGATTGGCCTTTCACTAATGAAGATTGGTAGAGCTTCAGTTGTCGACGAAAGAAGAAACGTAAGAGTGAAAGCAAACAGACCAAATCTTTTGTCAACCCCTTGTTTATCATAACCAACATGAATGTAAATAGTGCCTAAAACAACACCAACTATAAGAGCTTCTAATGTGTTTGTGAACAGAAGCTGTCTTGTTCTATAAATGATCTTCCAAAACCTATTGTAAAGAGTAAGAATCTCGTGAATTTTTGAACTTTTAAATCTTTTCTCTCTTGGTAAGAGATCATTGTTGGATAAAGAAGAAGATGTATGGTCAATGGATGGAGTAGGAACGGATTCGGGAGAAGTTATGATTCTGTTTTCACGCAGTTGGTTTAGTATTTCCATTGCATATTCAAGTGCATTGAGCTGCGGAGGTACTGCAAAGCCACTAGTGAGTAAAAATGACTGAAGAGAAGAAATTGATCCATGGTGTACAACTTCTCCTTTTGATAGTAAAAGAATACTGTCAATGGTGGACAAAATTTTGAAGTTGGGTTGATGAATTGAAAGGATCAAAGTTCTATGACGAGAGCCAACAATCGATCGAAGTGTTTGCATTACATTGAAAGCTGATGAGCTATCAAGACCAGAAGTTGGTTCGTCAAGAAGTAAAACAGAAGGGTCATGAAGAAGACTAAGACCGATGGAAACACGTCTACGTTCTCCACCGGACAGACCACACGAGAGACGGGTATTGGCAAGGTGAGAAAGGCGAAGATCGGCGAGGAGAGTGTCCACAACTGAGGAAATTTGTGAGTTGTCTGGAATGAGAAGTTTAGCAGCAAAAATGAAGGTTTCTAAGACTGTAAGTAATGGAAGAGATGCATCATGTTGCGGAACATAGGCGGACAGTTTCCTGAACGAAGAAGAATTAAGAGGCGTCGAATTGAGGAAAAGAGAGCCATGGGTAGGTAAAGTTCTTGCTGCTAAAATGTCAAGAAGAGTCGACTTACCGGCACCACTAGGACCAACAATGGCAAGGATTTGCGAAGGGTATGCCGTGAAAGAAACGTCCCGGATGATGTAAGTTGGTGGTGAAGATGTAGTGCAAGGTTTGAAAAGAAAATTTGGTGTGGATGATGAGGAAGTAAATTTGGTGTATGATATGGAAGACGCTGCTAGTTCATATGTTTTGAGATGGGTGTTTGGTAATGGTGATGAAGATAGGGATGAAGGTACTGATGATGATGATTGATCTTCCATGAGAGGTCTTTTTGAGAAAATGTTTTGAAGAGAATGAGGAGAGTAATAATTATATGGATTTATAGAGAATTTGCTAAATATTTTACTGAAAAAACCTTTTTTTTTTTTTTTGTACTTCAAATGTGAATACGTTATTGATTATGCAAGTTGATTGGTGATCTAGCATTGTCAAAATGGTAAAAAAATACAAGCATTCACTGACTCATATGTGAAGTTCAAGTTTATGGATTTAAGCATGCATGATGCCTTCAATCATTTAAACTTTTAGCTTGCCTGTTATATCAACACGGTGCAACTTTATCACTCTACCAGAAAGGGATCTAGTAGCACGTCTTCGAGATGTAAAACCTAAAAAAAAAACCTAGTAGCCGGTGAGAGTAGTACTGCAAAGGTTCACGTTTTGGACCATATATTTTGTTGTACCATTTATCTCATTTGTTAATATACTAAAGACTCTAATCTGCAATTAATTATTCAAGTGAACTATTTACTTGAAATCCATGGCAAATTCTTGATTCTTGAGGTAAGAACAACAACAACAGCTGGATTTCAGTATATAATAAAAGAACAAATGCATGATGTAAGAAAAGTTAATTAATGAATCCAAAAAAAGTCAGTAATAGTGGTAGGAGGAGGAAAAGTTGTTGTCTGGTAAAGTATTAGATGGCATTTTCATGAAATTCTAAAAGAAAATGCATCACGAGTGAAGTTCACTGCATAATGCCATCTCTAGCTAGCTAGTTTGTAATGCACCAATTAAGAAGCTACATAGCAGTAGAGCTCCTCAATCAATTTTTGTCATTCTCTTCAAAATGAACGAGCAATCGGTCCACTCCACGACGAGTTTTGCGTCCGTCCGTGATTAATTCGTCCACATTTTTGCAATCCTGCTTCATTGCTTGTTACTTGTTTGATGGCTGGTTGTGGATCACTTGAGAGTGAAACAGATATAAGAGTCCAAAGAGACTGAGAGAATAAATGATGTAGATTCATTGAGTCTGTAGAGCGGGACTTCTCTTTGAATGACCCTACTAATAACCCATTGACAAATTTGCGTCCAAAGACTCCAAACTACCCAAGAGACAGTGACTTAAAACTTCCACTGAGGGTACGCCTAAGGCGCCACCGCAAAGGGCCTTTCCCATAAAAAAGTGCACATTTCAGAGCCCATGTTTTCTTTGGAAATGGGTAAAATTAAAAGCCCAGAACAAAAGACAATGCATTGTTGAGACTATTAGTCCCACATTGTCTGGGTTATCTAAGATCCACGGTTTATAATCTTTGGGTCCTCTCCACTCATTGCCAATTGATTTTGAGTTGGATGCCCATATTCAGAGCAGACTATTTGTTTGTATTGAGTCATCAGTTTTGCAGACCACACCTTTAATCCGCGACATCCGATTTAATTGTCCACGTGTTAGACCCAACGAGGCTACAATTTTGTTTGTGTTGAGTCATCAGTTTTGCATTCCAGTTGACCGCACATTTAATCCGCGACACCCGATTTAATTGTCCACGTGTTAGACCCAACGAGGCTACGATTTATTTGTCCACGTGTTAGACCCAACGAGACTACGATATAATTGTCCACTTGTTAGACCGAACAAGGCTACACGTGAGGGTGCGTGTTGAGATTATTAGTCCCACATTATCTGGGAAATCTAAGGCTAAGATCCTGCGGTTTATGATCCTATGAGCCACTCCACTCATTGTCAATTGGTTCTCATTGTCAATTGGTTTTGAGTTGGATGCCCGTATTCTAACATGGCCACACGTGAGGGGGCGTGTTGAGATTATTAGTCCCACATTGTCTGGGCAATCTAAGATCATGTAGTTTATAATCCTTAGGGCCTCTCCACTCATAGACAATTGGTTTTGAGTTGGATGCCCGTATTCTAACATGCGCCACCTAGACCTAGCCGCCTCGCCTTGCATCCGTTGATTTCATTTCAAGGATTTCTGATGAAGCGAGAACGTTTGGTGAAATGATCTGAGTTTTGAACCCTATATAAATGAGATTTATGCAGGGGAGGAACCATGAAATAATTGAACCATAAGTATTTATTCATAGAAGTAACTAGATAGGAAGTAAACAAAACTGACAGAGTGCAAACTCATCTAGAAACAAGACTCGAACTTGGAAATTGAAATCAAAACCTATAAGGAGAGAAAAAAATATCTATGATGTACTCGAGTTTTTATCGGTAGCAAAGTTTTGAGGCATATTCAATAAAGACAAAAGTAATAACCCTTATCCACCATGTTTAATAAGGACAATAATGTGTTTATCATTTATTTATTTTTAATCTTCTTTATATTTTTAATTCTTTTTATATTTTTATTTTGAAAAAACGGTCACTTTTCTTTTAATTTTTTCTGTGTTTACAAAACCTAAACCTAGGTTTGGTTGACAAGTTACTTGCCGAAACCTAGATCTTTTGAAACATACCTAGGTTCGGCAAATAAGTTATCAGCAGAACTTTATTACTTAGCAGCCAAACTTCACTCTTTAACTGTCGACTCGAACAAATAATAGAAAAGCCGAATTTAGTATTGTTCTTCATAAAATGAAGTTCGGCTAACATTTTCTTGTTAAATTATCAGCCGAACTGTTCATCAGCACTTTCAGAATGAAGAACAATGAGTAGCTCGGCTGATAATTCGTTTCAATTGTAAACTAAATTTCACTTTGTAACTGCCATAATTTTTCCGATTTAAACCTAACATATCGATCAAACACAAGAAAATAAGATTTCGGTTTATAGATATTTTTTATTGGACATTAATTTTCTTATAGTGAGGATCTGGTTATTGCTCTCCAACTTCACTCAATTTAATTTCTACTTTAACTTCTATTTCTTCTTTTTTTCACTAATTTGCTGATAAAAAATTGATTAGAGCCTTTACCTTTAGTCGAAGGCGATGAAAATTGTAGTCGGTTTAAAGTTGGTTGGAGTAAAGAAGAGAGAGAAAAGAAATTTTTTTTAAAATTTACAAATTTAAAAAGATAATAATAAATTAATCAAGATTATCTAAGGAAGTTAACTAGCTTTAGACACCCCCTTATCAACTGATACTAGTTAGGGTAAGTGTTTTGTATGCTTCAAAACAATTCTGTATTCCTCATAATAGGATTCTATACCTGGCTTAAGCTTAAAACTTACAGTTATTTTTCAATCAAACTTAGATTACGCATACAAAAACATATCATTTCTAGGCTAAGGGGCTAAGTCCAGGGTCAGCCAAGCCCTGGTTACTCCCCTGGTTTTTATTGTTCTGGAAGATTAACCAACGAAACTTGCATCATGGGTGAAAGAAATTATTGTGTCCAGGATTATGAGCAACTGGCTAATTCAAGGCCTGAAAAAGAGGGGGTCTAACAACACCACCCAATATTTCGCTTAGAAATCTGTATGGACTAACTCCGAAATAATTTGCTAGAGAATCAACTAGACAGTCAGACTCAATCTAGATTAAAGTATCTCAAGGAGTTAATATCTCTCTCTTGATTTGATTTTTACTCAAGTTAAAACAATAGCGAGTCTTTATCAAATACAAGGAATAACTTTGACGGTACCAAAGACCAATATCCAAGGATCAATAAATATCAATCAACAATCAAAGGTCGGATTTCCAATTGATGATCTTAACGCACAACCTGTATTATTTCAATTATATAAAATATAATGCGGAAAAGAAATAAAACAGACACCAGAAGTTTTGTTAACGAGGAAACCGCAAATGTAGAAAAACCCCGGGACCTAGTCCAGATTGAATACACGTTGTATTAAGCCGCTACAGACACTAGCCTACTACAAACTAACTTCGGACTGGACTGTAGTTGAACCCCAATCAGTCTCCCACTAATTCAAGGTACAGTTGTACTCCTACGCCTCTGATCCTAGCAGGACACTGCACACTTGATTCCCTTAGTTGATCTCACCCACAACTAAGAGTTGCTGCAACCCAAAATCGCAGACTTGATAATAAACAAACCTATCTCATACAGAAAAGTCTATCAAAGGATAAATCTGTCTCCCACAAAAAACCCTAGGTTTTTTGTTCCGTCTTAAGATATAAAATCAAGGTGAACAGGAACCAATTGATAACGCAGTCTTATATTCCCGAAGAACAGCCTAGATTAATCAATCACCTCTCTACAATCCTTCTTGACTACACAAGCAGTTTGTCGAGGAATCAAAAACAGTGAAACGAAGATGTTTGTGACTTCTTTATCTTGCCTATCGGATAACTCTCATGATCTCAATCCAATCAATAGATTGTACTCGTACGATAGAAACTGCAAGATCAGATCACACAACTACGATAAAAGTAGTATCCGTCTGGCTACACAATCCCAATGAAGTCTTTAAGTCGTTAACCTGGTTTTAGAGAAGAAACCCAAAGGTTAAAGGAGAATGGACTCTAGCGAGAGCACTAGTATCACACACACGTGTGGGGATTAGTTTTGCACAATGCTAGATGTCTGCTTTATACAGCCCTCAAATCAAGGTTTTTCCTTAGTTACAAAGCAATACATATTCACCGTTAGATGAAAACCTGATTTAGATTCAAGCTAATATTTCTCAATCGTTAGATCGAAAACTTAGGTTGTCACACACACTTGGGTAGAAGTTTACTGGGTTTGTGAAAACCATGCCCAAACGTGTACGTGTATGTTGCTTCAACATAGTAACCCAAAAGGTTAACCATATGAGCAATTCATATTAACCTAGATCTTCTTCTCCATAACTAGTTCAATTGACTCAAATGAACTAGTTAGAGAGTTGTTCAATTGCTATGAGATCTTATGTAACTACACAAGACACAATTGAAACAAAGATGATTCGATTCGATTGAATCAGCTCATGAACTTTATAGCCACCGTTTCCATAAAGCATTCCTTAGTAATTTAAGTTTCATGTTCATAGCACATCTTTAGATCATAACCACTTAAGCTCACAAACAAGTTCGCGGACTTAAGGCAACCGGCAGAGTTTTCCAAACTCAGCAGAAAATCTCGGGAAAGAGACTTTTGCCAGTTCGCGGACTAGGTTCGCGGACTAAACACACAAACGAGTTTTTGGAAAATCCAAGTAGAAATTCTCGGCAAGAGAACTTCCGTCAGTTCGCGGACTGAGTTCGCGGACTTGGCAAAGCCAATTCCTCCGGTTTCTCTCAATCAACAAAGTTTGAAAACTTCGGATTAAGGAATACATGGTTATGTAATCTAAACTCTCATTCCAATCATTGAGACATTCTCAGAGGGCGTTATATAGCTGTTATTCACATACCGTTTCACGTCAGAGCAATTCTCAAAGTAATTGAAACTTTTCATGACATTCGTCACTAGGTGAAGATAAACTTTATCAAAGCGAAACGCTTTACCAACACATGATTTCGAGAAAAAGATAAGTAGTGAATACTCAGCTCGAAATGTCAAATGTGTATGATCTAGTATATATAGCATACGACTTTTTGTCTCATAAGAAGTAGGAGATAGAATAGATAGACTTTTGAGTGATAGATAAGTTCAAGTCTCCACATACCTTTTTGTTGATGAAGTTCCACGGTTCCTTGAGTAAATCTTTTTCGTTGTATGATGAATCGCCATGAAGTCTTTGAGCTCAAATACACTTTTATATCCTAGTCTGAGACTTAGCTATTATAGACTAGAAATGAAGACTCATAGTTTTGATCACTAACATTGACAAACATGCTTGATATAGCAACGCATGCGAGGTCGACTGAGCTATGCTCTAACAATCTCCCCCTTTGTCAATTTTAGTGACAAAACTATTTATACATATGGAATACAAAAAAGATAAACTTTAGTGGCTCCTATTCCATAGTCTAATCTTCAACGTTCCTTGAAATCTTCGTCCTTCCAAGTACTCCAATGATCCCAAAGGTTGTAAGTTTAGCACCACCGTTGTTGAAGATCCGTAGCTATAACAATGAGAGAAATCAAGATTCTCGATCATTATTATACAGTATCATAATATCATTATGTAATATCAAAGTCTAATTGCATCACGACTTTAACAACAATACTATGGTGATATGTCTAAATCCCCCTTAGTCAATACTCCATCTCGATCATGGAAACCACTCCCCCTTACACAATGATCCGAAAACCATATGTATTTGTGGTGTGAACTACATTATTTCTCCCCCTTTTTGTCAATAAAATTGGCAAAGGTAAAAGAACGGGATCATAATGAAATTTCCACAAGATACATTTCATAGACTAAAAGAAAAATACATACCAACTTTAATTTAGATGCAATCATTAAGCCGAAGCTAAATGCATTCATCAAGGAGTTTTAAGATACAAGATAACTCCTATAAAATTCCACAGCCGCACACCCCGCAAGATATTACCATTAAGCACAAGTTCAAAAGAACTCTCCCCAATTTGATGTCATTCCCGAAAGAACAACAAGAGCGACCTTAATTTCGAAAGCAAAGAAGGATTTTATTGACACAAAAACCATGAAATGATTTTCGATATCCAAACTCACCAAATTAATCACAAGAAAACCCATGATTAATTTAATGAATACGCAACTAAATCAACAAAAAGTGATCAATTTAATTGATTGTGCTCACATAAGAAAACTCACGAGCTACGACTAAGATAACCACGGAGATGAACTACCTTATCGTTCAATACTCAACATAAGAAAACCTTACGGAATATACGACTACATCACCAAGAACATGATTGTATAGCCGTTCATATACTCAACACAGAACTTGTGGAATATGAAAACTCAACTAGATTAATTAAAGAGAACATATTAATCTAATTGGAATACACAACCACTAATCACCAAAGCCAATCAATTTAATTGTCAAATATTTGCTCGACAAAAGAAGACTTTCGGAGCAAATAACTAAATAACCAATCAAGATGATTAATTTAGTTCATAGAATGCTCAACATATAGCATCTCATGGAACAACCACAAGCCAATATAATCGACATAGTTGTAGGTGCTCAACATAAGATACACAATGGAGCCTTCACGGTAAAACATAACAAAATGGATCAATGAAAGATCAATACCGTGATAACAAAAAAAAAAAAAAATTAAAAAAAAAAAAATATTCTATTTTCCATCACTATTTGCATAACGACATAAAGACTTTATCCTTGTGAAACAAAAGATTTCATCCTATTTTCCATCAAATAAATGACTGCATAGGCATAACTTTTGTAATTTGTCAAAAGTCCATTCGTCTTTTCATCAATACGAATATCAATTTATGAACGACTTTACTTTTGACACAATATGGGACCTTCAAGTTCACGGACGTAAACAATACATACCCATAAAAATATTCCAATACTTCAAAACAGATTAATACTCAATAATATCATCCTCCAAATATTTTTAGAATTTAAAACCAATAAACCTAAAAAATAATCATAAGAAGATGAAAACAAAAATAGTTATGTGTAGTCACAATCGTCGCTATTCATAACGCTAGTTATTCTTCCAACTAATCCATAAAGAAGACATACTAGGTATCTATACCTCTTAGCAATCATTTCACTCACCTTGAATAATCTTCTCGTATTCTCTATATTCTTCAAGCTCATCTTCGATTAGGTCAATCCTGGATTCAAGACTATCCATTTTCTCCTCAAGTATTTTGGAAGAAACTTCAAGTTCATTTTTCAGAGCACGAACTTGTTCCAAGACGAGATTCATGGTTAAAGAGAGATTATCAAACTGAGAGACAGTAGGGTTCTCATCAGAAGAAGAGACATGTTTGTCGTAGCACGTCTCATTATCAGAAGAATCGAAACGAATCCTTTTTGAAAGGAAAAGAACTGTCCATACATCACTTTCTTTACTTGAAAGACTAGAGGAGGACATGATACAAAAGATGAAATGAGAGTGCTGAAGAGGTAGAGCTTTTAAAAGGAATACAGGTGTAGAATTCCCAGAAACACCCTTTTTACCAAACCCTAACAGCAGTTGGTTATCCAAAAAGCTAAAACCGTTCACGAACAAGACTTAGTAAAAGCACAAACAGAAAATAACAAGATTATATTACAATCCTCTTGTATATCATGATTCTTGTATAAGAGGAAGAAAATACAAGAATCATTTTTCAACAAGATTACTGAGCATAATGCCTCCAATCCAAGGTTGGACTGGGATAATCTTTGCAAAGAGAGAAACCACCCATTCCACTAGGTTTCTGCTTATCTATTTGAAAAAGGGAGTTATGAAGAACTTTCTTATCCATTGTAATCACATCTTTAAAAAACTTGATTGCAGATCTTTGCAAATCCTGCACCATTTTTGAAAACACCTTTTGATGAAAGGGAGACTTCCTTTTCTTTTTCTGCATATAATGGTTAGTCGGGCAGGACTGTTTTTGATTTATCGTGCTAAGATAATCCTGAGATGAACTCAAATGAACAGAGAGATTTGGTAGAGCCTTCTTCGAGAACCTTTTGGAGTTCAGCACAAAATGAGGAGAGGTTTGCTGACCCCACTCATGAGACACAGATGGACATGTTATGAAGGAATTATGAGAATGATTTTAAGCAAAAAGACTATGAGAGAAATCATAGACTTTCTCAGGACAATAATCAAGAGTATTCATCCATGCTTTAGTTATCTCTCTTACCTCCGTTTTTGGATCTTTCGAAGTGACATGAACACTTTTATAGCACGTGAGACCAGTTTCATTTGTACGGCTTTTCTGGATATTCTTATCCTTTATATTGACTAACGGAGTTTCTTTTTGAGACTTTCTTTTACTACGTCTGAGTATTTTCTTCAGTTTTCGTATACACAAAGACAACGTAGAAATAAAGAAATTCTCACTTTTCTTGTTCGTCAATTTAGGACGACAGGTCTTACAATCAGGAGAAGTGACGTGATTGCTAGACAATAGATGGTCACCTCTTGACATGTATTCGCGATCGAAAGTTCTAAGTTTTCCGACAAGTGTGTTTCGCGAAAGAGTATTAAGGTTATTTCCCTCAACGATGGCATGTTTTTTTGGACTCGTATCTGGATGGCAGCGATCGGAGGATTTTCATCACAATTTCCTTTTCAAGAATGGTCTTACCCAATGCACATGATGCATTAACAATTTCATACAGTTTGTGATAAAAATTGTCAAACAATTCTTCTTCTGCCATATAAAGGTCTTCCCATTCGGAATTAAGGTTTTGAAGCCTAGCTTCCTTTTCACTGGGGTTACCTTCAAATACGCTTTCCAAAGTATCCCAATCTTCTTTAGATGTCGTGCACAAGTCCACATGATGTCGAAGATTTGGGGTAATAGCATGAAGGATGACGTTTAGCCCGTCAGAGTTTTGCCTTGCAGCAATTAACTCGGCAGCATTATACATAAGAAATTCTTTAGGTACAAATGCATCTCTTTCCATAACAACGGGAGTTTCATAGCCATTCACAACATAGATCCATGATTGGAAGTCATGCGACTGAAAAAATGTGCGCATAGCAACTTTCCACCATAGATAGTTTGAGCCATCGAAGACTGGTGGTACGTTTACAGAGATAGCACTTCCGTCCATAGAGTCAGATCGCTAAAAACACGGACTTGCTAGGTCTAAAATGTGTTTGCCTGCTCTGATACCATTTAAAAAAGCGGGAGTCTAACAACACCACCCAATATTTCGCTTAGCAATCTGTATGGACTAACTCCGAAATACTTTGCTAGAGAATCAACTAGACAGTCAGACTCAATCTAGATTAAAGTATCTCAATGAGTTAATATCTCTCTCTTGATTTGATTTTTACTTAAGCTAAAATAATAGAGAGTCTTTATCAAATACAAGGAATAACTTGGACGGTACCAAAGACCAATATCCAAGGATCAATCAATATCAATCAACAATCAAAGGTCGGATTTCCAATTGATGATCTTAACGCACAACCTGTATTATTTCAATTATATAAAATATAATGCGGAAAAGAAATAACACAGACACCAGAAGTTTTGTTAACGAGGAAACCGCAAATGCAGAAAAACCCCGGGCCTAGTCCAGATTGAATACACACTGTATTAAGCCGCTACAGACACTATCCTAATACAAGCTAACTTCGGACTGGACTATAGTTGAACCCCAATCAGTCTCCCACTAATTCAAGGTACAGTTGTACTCCTACGCCTCTGATCCTAGCAGGACACTGCACACTTGATTCCCTTAGTTGATCTCACCCACAACTAAGAGTTGCTGCAACCCAAAATCACAGACTTGATAATAAACAAATCTATCTCATACAGAAAAGTCTATCAAAGGATAAATATGTCTCCCACAAAAAACCCTAGGTTTTTTGTTCCGTCAAGATATAAAATCAAGGTGAACAGGAACCAATTGATAATGCAGTCTTATATTCCCGAAGAACAGCCTAGATTAATCAATCACCTCTCAACAATCGTTCTTGACCACACAAGCGGTTTGTCGAGGAATAACAAACAGTGAGACGAATATGTTTGTGACTTCTTTATCTTTCCTATCGGAGAACTCTCACGATCTCAATCCAATCAATAGATTGTACTCGTATAATATAATATGCAAGATCAGATCACACAACTACGATAAAAGTAGTATCGGTCTGGCTTCACAATCCCAATGAAGTCTTTAAGTCGTTAACCTGGTTTTAGAGAAGAAAATCAAAGGTTAAAGGAGAATCGACTCTAGCGAGCGCACTAGTATCACACAGACGTGTGGGGATTAGTTTTGCACAATGATAGATGTCTCTTTTATATAGCCCTCAAATCAGGGTTTTGCCTTAGTTACAAAGCAATCCATATTCACCGTTAGATAAAATCCTGATTTAGATTCAAACTAATATTTCTCAACCGTTAGATCGAAAACTTAGCTTGTCACACACACTTGGGTAGACGTTTACTGGGTTTGTGAAAACCATTCCCAAATGTGTACGTGTATGTTGGTTCAACATAGTAACCCAAAAGGTTAACCTTATGAGAAATTCATATTAACCTAGTTCTTCTTCACTATAACTAGTTCAATTGACTCAAATGAACTAGTTAGAGAGTTGTTCAATTGCTATGAGATCTTATGTAACTACATAAGACACAATTGAAACAAAGATGATTCGATTCGATTGAATCGGCTCATGAAATTTATAACCCCGGTTTGCATAAAGCATTCCTTAGTAATTTAAGTTTCATGTTCAGAGCACATCTTTAGATCATAACCACTTAAGCTCACAAACAAGTTCGCGGACTTAAGGGAACCGACAGAGTTTTCCAAACTCAGCAGAAAATCTCGGCAAAGAGACTTCCGCCAGATCGCGGACTAGGTTCGCGGACTAGGTTCGCGGACTAGGTTCGCGGACTGAGTTCGCAGACTAAACATGCAAACGAGTTTTTGGAAAATCCCAGCAGAAATTCTCGGCAAGAGAACTTCCGTAAGTTCGCGGACTGAGTTAGCAAATTGAGTTCGCAGACTTGGCAAAGCCAATTCCTCCGGTTTCTCTCAATCAACAAAGTTTGAAAACTTCGGATTAAGGAATACATGGTTATGTAATCTAAACTCTCATTCCAATCGTTGAGACATTCTCATAGGACGTTATATAGCCGTTATTCACAGACCGTTTCACGTCAGAGCAATTCTCAAAGTAATTGAAACTTTTCATGACATTCGTCACTAGGTGAAGATAAACTTGATCAAAGCGAAACACTTTACCAACACATGATTTCGAGAAAAAGATAAGTAGTGAATACTCAGCTCGAAATATCAAATGTGTATGATCCAGTCTATATAGCATACGACTTTTTGTCTCATAAGAAGTAGGAGATAAAATAGATAGACTTTTGAGTGATAGATAAGTTCAGGTCTCCACATACCTTTTTGTTGATGAAGTTCCACGGTTCCTTGAGTAGATCTTCGTTGTTGTATGATCAATCGCCATAAAGTCCTTGAGCTCAACTACACTTTTCTATCCTAGTCCGAGGCTTAGCTATAATAGACTAGAAATCAAGACTCATAGTTTTGATCACTAACATTGACAAACATGCTTGATATAGCAACGCATGCGAGGTCGACCGAGCTAAGTGTCTCTTCACATGCAACGTTCCGCAGAAATACGTAAGGTGCATGTGAGTCACAACATTTGTAAAGAATCACTTTACCAAAGAATGATTTTCGCTTAACCACTTTTTTAATTTAAAAAGAGAAAATAATAGGAATTATTGGCATTAAATAAGGCGGTGGGCCTATTTGCGAACATTTGTTATTGTTCTCTCGCTCACCTTCTCAGCCGTAGGACTCAGCACTCACTCACACCTGGCGTGGTTGAGTTTGTGAAGGTCTTATGAAGACCCTTATAAGATTAGTGTCTTTTTTTCTAGGTTTGACTCGCAATCTGAATCTGACTCGATTTAAGTCATGAGTCAGATGTCAAATACTTTTTATTTATTTTTTTGTTTTGTTGATGTCTGACTCGAGATTTGACTCGTCTTATACATTTGACTCGTGGTATTTGTGTTAGGTATCATTTGGTACCTGACTCGTTAGGCCATAATTAACCAGATTCAAAAATCTTCTATAACTCTTTTGTCAGACATAATGACTCAGATTCAAATGTAATGAATCAGTTCTAGACGAGTCAGTTCAGTAACAAAAAAACCTAACAGGGGGTTAGTCAATTGGGATTAGTAGAGACATTCAGAGACTTTTTATATAAGAGATTTTGGGTGACTCTCCGTGAGTTTAGAGATTTTGAGAGACTCTCTGAATGATTTTCAAGGAATTATGGTGATTCATTGAGACAATGAAACGTACATGAATTTCAAATTACACTCATGAGACAAACAATATATTTATTTATTTACAAAATGAATATATGAATATTTCAGTGAAAATGTATTAGTCCATGCATGACTAACAGAAATTGTAACCATTTTGCCAATAAAACCAAAACGAGAAGCACACAAGGGATTGGAATCTCTAGTAAACTTATTGGGTTTTGGAAGACAACAATATTATGTTTTTCATTTTATACGAATTTAAATCTCTAATAAACTTAATTGTAACTTCTTTGGTTATTGTTTTTAATATTTTGATATTTAATCCTTAAAGAAAAGTGAAAGAACAAAATCTCTCAAAATATCACCTAGTCAGAAAATACTTTTTTTTACCCATTTATGGTATGTTTTGTAATAAAAGTCTCTACAAGTCTCTCAAAACCATAAGTTATTGATTTCAAATTCCAAATCCAATAACAAAGATTGTTTGAAATTTTGAAGAACTCTATGTTGACTAACGAAAGATTTTAAAAGTTTGTACGATTCTTTTAATATCTGCACGAGTCTCAATTTACTAACCCGGTAACAATAGGTAGGTCTTAAAGGCAGAAAAGCAAGACAGTTGGACTATATAACCTCCCACAGGGGCCATGGCCCCATAAACAGTACACTCCAATCCTTGCTTCCTTCAGGCGCTCGACTTAAAATCGCCAACCCAACCTGGTTCGTTTTTCATTTTGGCACCCTCCTTCCAGAGCCACCTTACTCAAGTGCTTTTCCTCGGGAACCAAAACCCCCTAAAACCACCAGAGACAGATCAAGCAAATGAAAATCTGCTAATCAAGTCAGAAAATTATCACTCAAGGTAAGTTTATAATCAGCTTAAATTTGGGTTTATTTTGGGTTGGTTGTTGTTCTTTTTTAGTTTTTAACCTAATTTTTCTTATTGAGTGATGAAATTAGGGTTTTTAAATTTACTTTCTGTTTCAATTCATCCACAGATGTTAATCTACAAGTATCACTTCGTGAATTGAGTTAAATTTCTTACTTGCAGGTAACATTTAGTATTTGGAATCATGGTGTTGAAGAAAACCCAGAAGAAGAAACCCAAAAGAGGTGGTAATGATGATGAAGAGGATAAGATAAGTAATCTGCCTGATGCTCTAATTCATCACATTTACTCATTTCTCCCAACCAAATCTGTTCTTTCTACATGCATTTTATCTAAAAGATGGAATCATTTATCGAACTCTGCTCCCATTCTTGATTTTACTCTTTTCCAACTGTCCTATCCTTGAAGAGTTAAGCTTGTTTGACTGCGACTTTCACAACTTTAAAGTTTTATGTATTACATCTCCTTCACTGAAGCACTTGTCCATTAGGAATTGTCGTCTGCTTCATCAGACATTGAAGGTTTTCGCACCAAATCTGCTGACCCTTACATATGCAGCAGACTTGCCGGCAGACTTTGTTCTCGATAGCTTCCAGTCACTAGTTGAGGCAGATGTTCAAATTTTTAACGATTTGGATCAGGCGAGAATATATGGTCCTTCAATCAAACTTTATCAGAAACTTTCTAATGTAAAGCTCCTTAAAACGTCTGGTTCCTCCTTTCGGGTATGCTGCTTAATTACTTTTGAATTTTGTTCTTGTTTAGCTGATTATGTATTGCAAGTGTAACCATATGGCATCACTAATAACTGTAGTATCTAATTATTTTTTTTCCATATGGTTTTGTGACTCATGCATGCTGGTTAAACTTTTTCCTCTTAATGATAGGGTCTCTCTGCAGCAAATACCCTCTTAGCCGATTTGTCTACATTTTGTAATTTGGTTCGTTTAAAAGTTAGTTCAGCATTTTGGGGCGGTTGGGATCCACATGCGAGTTTTATTTCGTCTATGAAGATATTTCTGTGGTTTCTCCAACTCTCGCCTAATCTATAATCAATTGACTTCACCGAGGCAAGTCTCCCGCCTCTCTAATTGATATCAACTTCAACAGAGAAACGAATTCTTTGCTCGCATTAGTATTCTCTCATTGATAAAATTTGGTGTTTCCACTTATGTTTTTTTATTGTAGGGTGTCCGCAGTAATGACCTACAAGATGATGATTGGACAATAAATTCATTGCCCCAGTATTCTATGCCAAACCTCAAGGTAGTTCTAATACGAAATTTTATTGGTCGCAAAGTGGAGCTGGACGTGGTAAAATTCTTCTTGGCCAATGCTGAAGTTCTTCAAACACTGACTATCATGATTTCTATACATTTATCGAAAGACTATAAGAAGCAAACACAGATTGCATCTGAATTGCTTAAGTTCCCAAGATATTCCGCAAGTTGTGCGCTTCAGTTCATGACCCCGGAGTAGTATCTGTAAGTGTAGACTCTCTTTGTATTATTCTTGTCTTCTGATCATTTTTATAATTAGAAAGACAAACCACAGCACTAGTTAAGGAAATGTGGGGATTGTTATTCCTATGTGTGTTGGCAGTTCTCCGTTGTCAGCACCAGTATTCTGTTTGTTCTTTTTCTATAGAATCTGAACTTAGCTGTGTTCTTACTAAGGTGTATTGTTATTATAATCTATTTCCTTATCTAAGATCATATCACCTGAGATCAGAGGGTATTGCTAAAATTTCCAATAACATGCTACAAGTTAGTTAAGCAGAGCCTATATGTTACTATAGTTTTGGTTTTATGAGGAGATAAAGATGCAGACAAGTAAAACCCCATGTTCGCCTAGGTTAATTCAAAATCCCAGCCAGCAGATAATATACAAATCGCATAGCCTCGGAAAATCCCATTTTAAGGCTTTCCGGTGAAGCGAGGACGTTTAGTGAGATGAGCCAAGTTTTTGTGCCTTATACAGAACAACCTTTATACAGGGAAGAACCAGAAATACCTGAACCATAAGTTTTTATTCATAGAAGTAGATACATAGTAAACAAGACAGACTGACTGACTGACTGCATAATCGTCTCGAAACCGGACTGAAAACTAACATAATAAGTAGCTAATCTACTATGATAATCACTGAATGAACCACCCCTGACCAGTGACCACACTAACCATAATAAGTAAACACAGTAGGAGTCGATATAAGAAGGGTATTTTACTAGTTAATGATCATCAGTTTGATCAACACGAGACAAATTACCGAAGGAGCTACAAACTGATGTGTAATCTTTGTTGCTGCAGAGGGAGAACCGCTTGGACCATGAGTAGTAGGATCAGAGGGGGGGAAATCGGGACCACGAGATGGAGGAGTACCAGGAGTGTTTGAAGGAGGTGGAGGTGATTGACGAGGAGCAGGTGGTGAACCGCCACTAGTAGGAGGCCTACGAGGAGAACGGCGGCCTCCTGAGCGTGATGGGTCTGTAGAGCTAACAACAATCTTGACCTTCAGTCCTGAGCTGCAATGACCTTGAGCTCCACAGATGAAATACCTAGTGCCCGGAGTGTCAAGCGTTACAGAGGTGTAATTTCCATTGGTCAAACTGATCGGGTTGGCCGAATCACACGCTTCGTATGCAAGCTTGTTCACTTCAAGCACACTGTGAACTGGCTTGTACATAAACTCTGCATGTAAACGGTCAAAGAGCTTGAGCAAGTATAATTCAGAAACATTAGTTTTTCTTAATTCAATTATAAATCATCAAATTAGTGCAGTTAAATGATCAAGAGAATTTCAAACCTAGTGTATCTCCAACACTGAAAGAGTTTGAAGAGCTCCAAGATTGCACATCAGAATCTAGAGCCCATCCTGATTGCCCACCAACAGTGTACTTAGCAGCAGATGAAGCATAAACCAAAACAGATAACACCATCATTAACTTCATAATTGTTCCCAAAAACCACACTTGATTCATCATTTTCACAAGTCCCAGTAATTCTTCTTCTTTGCAAGTAAGAACACTAATAGTATGTGAAGGCTATAAACTACAAGAGAGACGGATGAATTTTTCACTTCTATGTTGAGACATATTTATAGGTGGTTAGAAGAACAAGATATTGGTGGAAATTTCTTGAAATGTAGGGGCCATGAGAAACGAAACGAACTGATCATGCATATCACTTGAGACTAGTGAATGCAAAAGCTGCAGAGCATCCCAGCGTACGGGTCTCAACAGGTTAAGAACAAAAAATGTGTGCTGGTACAAATCTCAACAAATTGTTTCATGCTAGAAACTGATTAGTACTCTATTTGAACTGAATTGCACTGTGGGTCAAAAAGTTACGCTACAGATGGAAAAATAATGCAAAGGCTAAACAGATGCATCCTCTTGCCTTGATGGTCCAATGCTTTCGGGTGAGGGTTGTTGACAGGGGTTTGGGGAATGTCTAGTCGGTGGCATTTCTCGGAGCAAAAATGCTCCATGCCATCTAATTCCTCTGGAAGCTGATGTGGCAGTTGATCATTGGCTACACAACAAGCCCATTGATCTAAGGCGTTTATGGATGGAAAATAGAGCAATAATGCCAAACAAATGCATCCTCTTGACTTGACGGTAAAAATAAAACAACTGACATGGCACTTGCTCATTGGCGTTTGCCTTGTTGGAAAGCTTAATCCCCACAGCAAATGACATGGCAGATCCTCATTGGCTACAAACACAGAATCTTTTTTTTTTATAGATAAAGAGAAACTTGTTTGAAGTAAAGGTGCCTCCCACAGTTGAGGACTTTGATTGTTGCAACCTATAATAGCTAATCTTTTAAGATCAGGAAAGTTACTGCTTTGGATAGTTTTACAAAATACTTTTTCAAAAGATTTGAGACTCAGAATGATTTGGTCTATTCTTTCATTTGTCCTCCAACTGGTGTTCCTGGTTCCACCTTGTAGTGTTGTTGTTATGTTCTTGATGCATCCCAGAAGATTGAAATTTCTGCAGTTGAGTTGGCTGGCCCAATCTACAGCTTCCTTAACAGCTATGCACTCCCCTTCCTCCCTTTCGTGGACTCTAATGCACTTGGTTCTCCTGCCAAGAATTCCTCCAGAGGTACCTAATATACAAACACCAATGCCTGTTAGTCTTGTGGAAGAGTTTATAATAGTCATGTAAGCAAAGGAGATATGCAAATTGAGATGTTGGACTGAAGGTTCCATCAATCTATCATTCTGTCTGTCCATAGAGTTTTGCTTTATCACCAGTTTAGAGTTAAGATGATTAATAATTTGTGTAGCAGAATGTTTTGGACAGGGTTTGGATCTTTCAAAAACATTTTCACATCTCCCTTTCCATATGAACCAACAGATGGTTGCACAAACACAAGCCCAGGGACCCCAATGAGTATCTGGGTGCCTAGGAGAGAACCAGCTAAAACACCAATCAGCAAGATTGTTAAAAGCATTTCTGGCATTTTCTAAGCTAAGGGAGCAATAAGCCCAGAAAGCTTTGGTAAAGTTACAATACATTAGGGAATGTTCACCAGTTTCAATGCCATTATTGCACAAGGTGAAGATAGGGTCAATGTATCCCATATACCTAGATAGGTGACCACTAAAGGGCATCATGTTATTCTTCGTTTTCCATATAAAGAACTGAATTCTGGGAATGACACCTAGCTTCCAGATTTTCTTACCAAGTAAATCAGTTGGTTGAGAGTCTTTTTTATCTAGGAGGTCATACAGAGATTTACTAGTGAAGTTTCCTTGTTTATTGTCAATCCATCTACGAGTATCACCCTTAGATCTATTAAGGGAGATAATAAGAATTCTAACAATGACATCCCATTCAAAAAGATGGTTTAAAATCTCAATATTCCAACCAGTTTCATTCATTAGCTCATTCACCATTCTGTATCTAGAGTTATCTTCTGATCCTAGCAGTCTAATAGGTTTACCTTCTTCATCAGGGATCCAGCTATCAGTCCAGATATGAACAGTGGTACCATTGCCAATTTCCCATATGCTAAAGTCTTTGAGTATCATAAGGCCTTTATGAACACCTTTCCAGGCCCAAGAGGACCCCTCATTACAAGTAGCATGAAAAGGGTTTGTGAGAGGGAAGTATCTCCCTTTCATAGTTTTGGAAAAAATAGAATTTGGTTGGTGGAAAAGTCTACAACCATTCTTGGAAATGAGAGACAAATTCATAAGATCTACCTTTTTTAACCCATTTCCACCTTTTTCCTTACTTTTACAAAGGCCTCTCCACCCTTCAATGTACATTCCTTTCTTAGGTCCTAGTTTACCTCACCAAAAATCACGTATAGTGTTCTCAATTCTTTTCGTGGTAGCTTTAGGCAGGATAAAAGTAGACATACTATAAACAAGCAAAGATTCAAGAACAGTTTTGGCCATGATAACTCTACCAGGAGGAGACATGGACTCACTTTTCCATCCTTTAAGACGACTTCCCATGTTAACAGTTAAGCTATCAAAATAAGCAATTTTCGACTTATTCGTAAAGAGAGGGCACCCTAGATACTTATCATCTATTCTTATTTTTTTCACTTGAAGAATGTTAATGATTTCTCTACCAAGACTATTAGATATATGAGGGGTGAAAAAATGCCAGATTTGAAAAAATTTATCATCTGACCCGAAGTGCTACCATAATCACCTAAGAGTTTCAGCAGGTTTTTACTTTAGGAAGTATTAGCTTTGGAAAAGATCAAACAGTCATCAGCAAAAAGCATATGACTGATAGAAGGACGCTTTTTATTTATTTTAAAACCAGATATGAGACCTTGTGGATGGGGAAAAACGATTTGCTGGTTTTTAAGGAATTGTGGAGACGATCGTACGGAGGAGACTCCTCGAACCGAGCGAAATGTTAAACCTCACACAGATGCACCGCTGCAAAGGGGGTGCTTTAGATTCGAGAGATCAATCTGTAGTACTCCGGCCTAAATCAAGACAATGACCGTTCCAGATTAAATTCGGTCACAAGAGAGGATGGGTTGATCTGTAGGAGGGAAGCTGAGAAATGTGTGGACTCAATGGTAATCAAAGATTGTGGGCGTGTGAATTCTGAATACGATAAGCTCTGAGTGATTGAAATTGCTCAACTGAGAGTAGTTGCTCAATTGATGAGTTGATGATCTCGTGTTGTCGATGAGACGTGAGATTGATGATACTGATGATGCCGATGATTCAATCATGATTCAGAGACTTATTTATATTGCTGGAATTGTAGACACCATGATTCCATGAAGTGTGACAGTTGATGGAATCAAGGAGTGGGGAAGTGGAGATCGTGTTTGAAACCAGTTGCTCAACGTGTGGAGACTTGGTCGATTTTCCACCCACTACCTCGTGAATTCCTTCAACTGATTGCACGACTTGCTCACATTCCATCGTGTGTTTGAACACACGTGTCGTAGACCGCCAGACCAAAACCCTAAGTGATATCCCCCCAAGTGACATGATTGACGTTTCTTGGTTTGTTAGTCAATTGATGGCTTCGTGGTTTGATGGGACGATGAGTCCATGTAGTTGCTGAGTGTCGAACATGATGGTCTGAAACTCATGAATTGAACATGCCATGAGACATAGGTATAATTCTTACGATGAAGTGAGTAAGTGTTTCTCATTCGATGGATCGTTGAATATTGATTGTTGAACCAACATTGAGCAAATATTCCTCATCTGAGAAAGTGTTGCTCATGTGATGAATTTTTGAATATTTGATCGTCTGAGCATGTGTTGCTCATCTGATGGATTATTGGAAGCGTACCAAAATATTAATTAGAATACTGGTCGTTGAACCGAGCATAATAAAATTAATGACCATGAGGTCGTCGTAAAATTATTAAGGTTAGAATCTGGAATGATGATCCTTGGATTCAGAAACCCTAATTTGATCAATTGATAATCAATTCATGGTTCGTCAGAATTTCAACCATGGGACGAAGGAGGGAGCGACTACATGGGACCGTGGATCAACCATGTAGTGTCCATATGCTCACGTGAGAAAATACGAAGAACTCCTGAAGAGTTGACAATTTGTTGGTGGAAGAATGATTAAATGCTGGCTTAATCATTTATTCAAAAATGCTCGTCTGAGCCTTAGGTGAGAAAACTTAATTAATTATGACGAGGCGAGGGACCGACCATGGAGTCATGAAACCGGCCCTGGGTTGTCGCGTGACCGCCTGACGATCACTTCATGAAAATCCAAAGTGTTTGGAAGAGTTTTGGACCTAATACGAGCAATTGTGCAAATTAGGTCAAAACTGTGAAAATTGATGGGACCGGCTCCCGTGGGCCAAAGAGCCAATCTTGGTCGTTCAAGATAGCGTGCTCGTGTCCCCAAGGCGTCCGCGTCTCAGTCCTGAGAATTTTGATATTTTCTGGCATGCAATTGAGCATCCATTCGAGAAAATATGCCAAAATTAGGGTTTCGACGAAACTGAGGAAAACACCATGAGATGATGAAAAATAATTATAAAATAAGGAATGAGGAGGCGTGGGACCTCCGTGGTCAAGGCATGGTCGGCCGGTCGTGACCACGGTCCCGTAGTTCCTTTTCCTTAATTTTATAATATTTTGATGATTTTATGAAAAATTCATGAATTTTGAGAAATTTGATGAATTTGGGGAGTTTCCATGAATTGAAGGAGTTTTCATGAGTTCAAGGAAGCAAAAAATATTAAAATAATAAAACAAGGGCGTGTGGGACCATGGAGGCATGGTCGGCCGACTATGGACCGGTCCCACGAGTTTTCCATAATTTTTTAATATTTTTTAGGTATTTTTGATGATTTGAGAGAATTTTTCCTAATTTGAGAGAAATACCATGAAATCAAGGAATTTGATGAATTCAAGGAAAACTAATAATAAAATAATAAAACAAGGGGCGTGTGGGATCGGCTAGGGCATGGCCGGCCGGCCAAGGCCCGGTCCCACAAGTTTTCATAATTTATTTTATTTTATTATTATTATTTGATGATTTGTGCAAAATACCATGAAACCAAGGAGTTTTTTCATGAAATTAGAGAAATAATAATAAAAATAATAAAATAATAAGGAACCGTGGGGTGTGGGGCCGGTTGGGACCAAGGCATGGCCGGTTGGCCAATAGTCACGCCCCACACTCCTTTACTTAATTTTATATTATTTTTTATGGATTTATGGAAGTACCATGAAACCGAGGAGTTTCCTCGAGACGAAGGAGATTTGATAAAATGAGAGAATTTTCATCAAATCATGGAAAATAATAAAAATGCATTAAAAAATATAAAACTGGCGTGGGATTGACCACGACACGGTCGGTCGGTCGTGTCCGTGCTCCCAGCACCCTGGTCAATATTTTTAATTATTTATTATTTTCTTCTCTATTTTGCATAGGTTCATCGTTTCGTTGTATTTTGAAATACTCGTTCGTGCGGTGACTGTTAGTATATCGTCGTTGAATACACTTTCACCATTTGAATCGAGGCTTACTTAGAGGTAGCTCAGACGCCCGGTTGTTGATTATTTATTACTAATTGTGGAATTCGGTGGAGAATAATTCACAAAACTGAGCAATATGATGTTTATTATTAATTCATAGGATCAGCTGAGGATTCGACTACGAATTCAGAATAATAAAGTGAGCATTACCATTCCACGGGATCGTAGATTCGACCATAGAATCATAGTAATTAAGATTTATCTATTACCATTTATGAGACCAGTTGTGGATTCGATCATGAAATCGGAGTAATGAGATAATATAGTTATTGCTATTCTATGAGATCAAGCTGTGGATTCGATCATAGAATCAAAACAATTGTTTATTTCCATTCCATGGGACCAGTCGTGGATTCGACCATGGAATAAGAGAAATTGTAATTAGGAATAATTAACTTTGTGTCTCTATACTAGCAGAGCAAGCTGTCTAGGAGCATTAATTATCCCGATATGAGCTTTTCGGTAAGTCATATCCTTTATATAGTCAGGGTAAACTCGTTGTTTGTTCCTGAAGACGTTATCGCTCTATACTAGCAGAGCAAGCTATATAGGAGCCGTCCATCTCGTGATACTATGTAGAAATAATCACTGAAAGTGTTCAGTATTCATGAGACATGCCGTTGTCCAGTCGTGAGACTACATTTCTACATGTACTCTGAGAGAAAGTACTCTCCGTTGAGAATTCGATGAGAGACCTGTGTCTCGATACTCACGTCTGATTGCTGAATCAGAGCTTCGTATAATTATGAGCTTGCGATTTTAGCCTTTGTCGAAAATCCACCATCTACAAGTCCCCTGCTTACTGAGGAAAGTTGTGTTCCTCAGTCAGCATTAAATGGTGATTTTCCGGCCATAAATAATAATACCAGTAATTGAACTTAGTCGTATGTTGAGACATTACCGGATTTAGAGAGCGTGAGAAAACCACGACTTGATGAAGGCTTCAATGTCATGATTGGAGCGTCGTTTTATGAGTATAAATCGGTGTTGAACAGCTGGTTTGGACGACGAGTCCGTGGTCGGTTAGGATTCGCGGGTCGGGCCCAATAAGGAAATCCTTAGAAAATCAGGTTTTGGAAATAAAATTGATATAAAAGGGATTAATCCCTTTTTTTTCCCCACGACAAGCTCTCCATCATCTCTGCACCTTCATGCTAGCAGGAGAAGATTCCCGCCGCCGCCAGACCACCACCTGCCGCCGCCGGTCGCCGTCGTTTGCCGCCATCGGCCAATTTCCGGCCGGCGCTCCCAGGTACGTTTTTTTTGTTAGCTGATGTTTATGATCCTCATGAGTTTTTCATGCTTTGATAATGATGAAGTTATATACATGTGTGTATATTAGTGTGATTTTATGAAAAACCCTCGTTTTTGAAAACGTATGTTCGTTCAATCGTTAGTTTTGAAAACTAACTATAATCCCTGATTTAGGAGAGATTTTTTTTATATGAAACTAGGTCCAGTGATAAAACTTAGTTTATGATTTTTCATGTGTACCAAGGTTTTATCATAAAAGAAGTGAATTTTCATGAAATCGGAATAATCCTTCGTTTTAAAGACAAATAAAGATGACACGCAGGAAAATATATATGATGAACTTGTGTCCAGTGATAAAATTTTGCTTATGAGCTTTCATGTAAATACAAAACTTATCATATGTATGAGATGTGAGCTTTCACAATATTTTTTGAAATAAACCTTCGTTTTTAAAGACAAATAACGACGATACGAAGGAAAAACAAATTTATATATATGCAACCATGACATATATTGTGTAAAATATGATGGTATATTTATTTGCATGAATTTGTTTTCATTAGATAAAATTCTTGAGAATTTATGTAAGCAATGTTACATTAATTGCTATTTTTTCGAAAAATCAGAAACGTGGGTTTTGAGGAACCTTTGAAGATAGACAATATATTTATGATGAAATATTTTATTGTTATGAACTTCATAGGTAAGTTGTGTGAATGTTCACATTATGAAAATTGTGTTCGTGATTTTATGGAAAATCAGTTTCGAAATTAATAAAGTTTCATTCGTTTTTGCAGTTTTCGAAAAGACGAACGAGTTTGAGGTGTTAACTCTACCGTTACTATCACTATTGTTAGTGGAAGTACAAAAGGTAAGAGTTAAGAGTTACCATTTTTGCCGTATTTCCTTGATTCGTGTCTGGACAGCATACTGAAGTAGAATGTAATATGGATTTTGCAGTTGTTTTAGCAAAATGACCAATTCCTCAGCCGACGATACTTCAAGGGACGAATCGCATTCTGATGATGACATCTCCAGGGAGGATGCACGCATGGACGAGACCTCCATTGGTGAAGAAGAGGAGGATTCCACTGGCGTGAAGAACATTCCGAATATAGACGACACATTCTTTGAGGAGGATCCAAAAGGAGCTGAAGCATATCTCAAGTCCCTAGTATATCGTCTTCTGATCAACCCTAAGACTGTGACTCAGAAGAAATTGGTGACCCCGAAGATGGTAATACGGCTTTGTCTCGAACGAGGGCTTTTCCTTGCATCGACCATAGAGTTTAAGCTTTCTCGACGCCCTTTGGAAAAAATTTCTTAGAAGATGTGGCTGCTTTGATGCATCTCCCGGTTACAGGTAATTTCTCTGGAGGTCTTTCAGATGAGGAAAAAGTGGTTATCGACACTCTGACAGCTGCGATGGAAGAAGTGAACAAGGCGTCTGGTAGTAAAGGTTGTTATGCCCATTGGTTGACACGTTGGTGGCCAAGAGATGAAGTTTCTGATAGTCCCATCACCGGTACGTTACCTATTGCCGCTTTCTTATGCTTGTGGTTATCCAGAGACATATTCGAAGACAGTGGACATTTGTTGAAGCCTTTCTTAATCCCTTTTGCTATTAATATGGCTCAAGGTGAGCAACTCCCAATAGGTAGCTTATTCCTGGGTTCCTTGTATTCTAACTTAGACTCCTTGTTGTTAGATTCCAGCGTGTCGAATGGCTTCATGAATATAGAGTGTTATGTTAACACGATGTTTCTTCAAGCTTTAATGTGGGAGCACTTCAAGAATTATGCGCCTATCCCACGTAATATCCTGCAAGGACCAAATACTGATGCCCGTCACATATTCGCCGAGAAAGATAATACTCGAATCATGCGTTGATCTACTGATAGACGCATTTATGTGTCTATTTTGTTCTCAATATTCTGTATTGTTAGACTCGATTAAGTACTTATTGTGTTATTTTGTGTTTTTGTAGATGTTTTTAGAGAAATAAGCCTTTGCGACGAAATGAGCTCGAAAAATAGTGTTTTACACCCCAGGATAATGTACCGGAGGCACCTCAGAAATGCACCGGAAGCGTCCCAGAAATGTACCGGAGGAACCCAGAAAAATTACTATTTCCACCCCAAAATTACTATTTCCACCTCAATTGCTAAAGGAACAGCCGTACAGGATTAGGGGGAGGTCATCTTCTTTATTTGAAAAATCAAAATTGGCGGGAAAAGCTTCCTTTCAACTGGCAGAATTTTCGATCCAATTTTGAAGGTGTTTTAGGGTGATTAAATGGCTGAAACTTGGTGAGATTGTTCCTAGGATATATATAAACCTATTGCAAGCGTTTTGGTCGATCTAATTTGGCTAGAATCAGCTAAAAAAGTCATCATCAGAGAACAGGGAAGTCACGGGTTTGAGAGGATTTTTGAGGGATTCGGACGTGTTATGATGATGCATGGAGGACTCTAGCACACTTTTGGACCGTTTAGAAGACAATTAAGGTGATTTTTCAGCTGCATACGCGTGATCAAACAAAACAGGGAAGAAAATATTTTTAGAATATTTTTCTTTAAACCGAATAATGAAGGATTATATGGAGTTATTGCGAGGGATTAAATGCTGCTATTGGGTATAAATTAAATCCTTGGGTCGAGTAGAAGGGGGTCGAGAGTTTTGGGAGCTAGGGAGAGCTAGAGAAGACGAAATTAGAGTTTAACAAAACTCTGCTGCTGCTGATGATGATGATGAAGAACACGAAGAACGGACCGGCCAGAGCAGTCGTTCTTCAACAGTGACAGCGACAGCGGCGTGAGTCGTAGTGTGGGTATTAAAAAGCTACAACGACAGTTTATTTTTTTATCGTTCTTCCTTTTATAACGGTGAACAACGCCTTTGCAACAGTTATTTCTGTTGCAATTTTTCTGTTCACTTGTTTTACTCTCTTTAATCAACTTTTTGAGCTTAATACATGTATTTTGAGATTATGATTAATATGAGGATCTAAACCCCAACACTGGGGTGATGGAGGAAGCCTTATTTCACACTTGGGTAATTATATTTAATTCTTCTCATGACTTTTGCACTAATTTTAATTAAAATTATGATTTGAAAAAATTAGTTGTCATTTGATTTGATGCGGCATGCTTAGCTTAGATGATTTGATGCCTCATGCATAACATTTACATCTAATATTTGGAGAATTTATCTTGGAAAAATAAGAGTCAATATATTTTATATATTTACTGAGCTATAATTGTTAAAAGAATCATTATTTGAACCTTAAGAAATGAATTCGGTGGAATCCTAAACCCCAGTACCTCTTGCACCATTGTTAATATTTTTGTGTATATAATTTCTATAAATCTAAAAATCCATTACCTTCACAAGTCCGAGAGTTTGAACCTCATTACTACAATCCACAAAAAAAATCTATAATCATCTACAAAGCAGCCTCGGTCTAAAGCACGCCTCATTGATGTGTTGGATGAAGAATCGGAGTTCGACTTTCATCTGTGGGTGCCGGTTCCTGATTATGTTTCTCAACCAACGACTTTCAATACTGGAGAGAGCACGACTCTGAAATCTGGTGCTAACCCGAATGATGGTGAGAGATCCTTCATGTTGAGATGTACTCCTGGTCACTTGTTATCCGTTATGTATGGAGAGTGGGCAGTAGAAGAATACAACATTGATAGGGAGGCTCGACAAATGGGTATGGATCAATGTTTTCCAACTACCCGGAGAAGGAAACCATCAGTTGATCGGCTTGCGTCTCGTTTAGATCACACTCACGTGGAAGGGAGTAGTTACTGGTTTCCTGGTTCTGATAGACTTGCATATGTAACCCCAGGTTATATAGAATTCTGGCATCAGCAATTTGAGAGGTTGCATGAATTCGTGACAGTTAGTCGGCTTCCAGTGAAGATTCCTCCGTCTGCTGAGATGATCTCTGGTCGACCAAGACTGAAGTACCTTTCTGGTGATAAACGAAAATTATCTCCAGGATGTTCTCAAGTAAGATTCTACACATGTCTTTTATGAAACCATGGTAACTATATTCTGATCATGTTATTGAATTCTTTACAGGACGGTCCTAGCGTAAGACCTCGAATCCATGCAGATTTTTCAGATATTGGAGAAGTTGTTCACGGCGGAGAAGGAAGGAACAAAAGTTATAAGCTGTTACCTAATACGATGAAGTCCCCAGTTCTTTCTTTGGTGGGTTCCTAATATTTCTCACCGTGACTTTCATTGCTATTAACATTAGAATCATGAAGCCAATGTTGTTAATTTTGTTGCAGAATTTTACTCCATCAAGTCTTGAAGGTCTTCAATTTTCCGCTACTGAACAAGATTTGAGTGACGAGGGAACTGTAAGTATTTCTTCACTTGTTCAAATGTGGTGCTTCATAGATGAAAATATTGATTGTAAAGGACGTGTACAGGAGGATGTCGTCATGGATATGGAGAATTATGGAACTCAATCATCCTCTGGGAATGGGAATGGAGGTAATTCCCAAGATTCGGAGCCGGATGGAAGTGATGTTCCTCTTGTCGTTGATGTGGAAAATTCCAACCCCTTGGAAACATTGGAGACTCCTCAAGTAAGTATATATCCTGTATATTCTTCATAGAAGTACAAAAGTGCTAACTTGCGAATGAATGAATGATAACCCATGTGAATATATGAAAACTTAGTCGAACTTCGTCGTCAGAAAATTCAGAACCCGGCTTTTTAGTAAAAACGCTGTAGAATTTTCGTCCGGAGTCGGATTTTGATGATCTGCATGTGCAAATTCAAGCCCAGAAAATTTCCAAGCTTTATCAAAGAAGCCTTTTAAGTTTTGAGCACGTTAAGAGCCTGAAAAAGGAGAAATAGTAAACTTCCATGAGACTTCCAGAACTTTTTCAGATTGCGCGTCACTTGATAGTTTGGCCACATATACTTGCTCGTTCATCGGATTGTGATGAAATTTTGACATGTCATAGAGGACATACATACGAAGAGAATGTCATATGACCCATCCTCAGATTCCTTGTAGATTGCTCCCAGTTCGTATCTTAGTAAAGGGCAGAGTTCAGTTTCTTCAGACGGACTCATCGTAAAATGTGTTTCCATGACTTTCATGTTATTTGCTCGTGCATTGAATGTAGCATGATGAAATTTGATGATATTACCTTGAGAGAATACTGTGTTTCATAGTATCATTTGGCTTCGTGGCTCTAACCTCATGTAATCTTCGTATTAGGTGCTAAATACCGAAGTTGAGGATACTGGAGCCAATGATGACAACTCTAACCCTTCCGAATTTATTGATGAAGAGACAGCCATCCCTGCACTTAGAGGACATGAGAAGGTCGCTTCTGATGTTATGGAAGACCAGATGGTTGTCTCCTCAGTGATAGAAGAAACCGAGATAGCAGCGGAGAATACCGAAGGAACTGTTGCTTTGGTCGTGGGAGCCGCTCCAGTGACTGAGAACTGTATAATAGTGTATGAATATCCAACTTCAGGGGTTGCTTTCGATTCTCCCTTTAACACTTCACTCCCGTATCATGAACTGGTCGGTGGATTCAGCGTTCCCATTGGATATGCATGCTTGTACGAGACGATATGGAAGAAGTTTGGCCACATGATCGTTGACAGGAACCCTGGGCGTGCTTATGCTTTAACCATGCAAGTAGGCGTTATCTTGTGTGTCGTGAGTGATATGCATACGAGACCCAGGACTACCGTGACTCTAGATATAATCCTTTCCCAATGATGTTGTGAAGGAGAAGGAGGACAAGATTGCCAAGCTGACCGAGGAGTTGAACAAGGAGAGAGCGGCATCGCAAATCTTGAAGGATGCTGATGAGCGAAAGCTTTTCTTGCTGATCTCTTGAAATTCTGAACTTCTGAGAGATGTGAGGTTTATACTTGGGTTTTGATATTTAGATGGTTTTGGATTGACTGATGGTTAAGGATTTTCTTGTAGATTTGATAGAGATTTTCTTTTACGAAATATGAACTGAATTTTGATAAATTTCTGAATTCAAATACTGATTGCAAGTATTGCAAATTTTTTGGAGGAATTGAAATACAAATGAAAGAAAATCCTAAATGTTAAATCCCAACGCCATGAGTGCTTCAAACGCCCAATACTTTAAATGTCCAATAATTTCAGATAAACGCCTTGAGCCAATTTTCGTTAATTACTGGTCGGGTTCTGCCATATGTGTTGGTCAATTTGTAGTATCCTTCGGCCACGGACTCAACGACCATGAATGGTCCTTCCCAATTGGAGTTCCTTGTAGAATGAAGACCGCGCTGAACTGCTTTGAGAATCAGGTCCCCTTCATGAAACTTGTTAGGCTTGGTGGATCGTGCCTTGAATATCTTCCGCTGGTTCAGAATTCCCTGTTTGATGGAATTCCACGATTGTGTCCCATATAGACACTCGCGCGGAAGAGAGTATCCAGCATAGTGTTAATCATGCTTAGCCAAGTCTTCAGCAATAAACCTATCGATGGAGTGACCGATTTGAAGAAGTTCTGAATCCAACCATTGAGTGTAATATTGCTGAGGTGAAGTTACCCACTCGTAGCTTTTGATGACTGTTAAATTGTTCATGGGTAGAAGTCCCTGGACCATAGTAGCATATCTGAATATTGGTAATATTGGAGCATGAGGAGGAATAAGACTTGCCTGAGCGCGAAACCTTCTGACAAAGGTGTGAGAATTATCTCCAAGTTCCTGCGTAAGTCCCATCAGAGTTTTTACTTCTTCCATATGCTCAAACGGTGGTGCGTCCTCTGCTTCGTCTTCCGACTCGGAATCCTTGTCGATGACAGAATGTGTTGAAGGCATCGTTGTCCTTCCATCATGAATCCAAGCTCTCCCAAGGACCATGTTGTATCCAGGGTCTTCCTGGATTATGAAAAACTTGGCCTCAGTGCAGATCAATCTTTCCGTAACTTTGAGATTGATGAAGCCGTATTCATCTCTGGAGATTCCTTCGTGGTCCCTGATTGCTATGGGAGCGTGGGTGGCTTCCCGTCGAGTAATACCAGCAGCTGTGAGAGTTTTCAAAGGGATGATGTTGACAGCGTTACCAACATCGACGAACGCCCTCTTGAACTCATTTCCTTTAATGTACATTGTGGTGAGCAGTCTCCAGTCATACATTTCTGTGTCGGTGGATGAAGGTCCGGTGGTGGTCTCTTGGATCAGCAGACGTCTTCCGGACACGATGTGGTTAAGTGCAGCAAACATGTCTTTCCTTTGAGATTTCGAAATATACAACAAATCGCAGACATGTTCGATCAAAGATTGGACCGCTTCCTTGACAGGAGGTTCAGAGATGGTAAAAGTTCTGACTGGGAGGGGGTTTTTGTGCACTCCCTCAGTCCCCAGGTTGAGCTCTCCTGATTCGACCTTTTCCTTGAATATGCGCTTCAAAATTTTTCAATCACTTGTAGGATGGCTGACGTATCTATGGAAACGGCAATACCGAGGATTTTCCATGGCCTCTTCAGTTGGTTCCTTCTTGACATAAGGTAATTTGATTGCACCATCTTGAATCCAGGCATCGAGTAGATCATTAACTTCTTCCATTGAACAGGGAAAATCAGGTGCTTCTGGATCTTCCGTATGCTGAGGGGGATTTTCGAATTCTCCTTCTTGTGTGCCTTTGAAAGGGTGGAGGAAGTCTGCTTGTGTTGTGGTTCTGCTTTTCGCTTACTCCCTTCTGCGACAGCATTTGTTGAAGGTTGCAGGTTGTACTGCTTGTTGATCAAACGCCTGCTTCTTCGAGTGTCTTTTGAATCCTCAGTCTTTGTAGACTTTGCTCTTTCCAAAAGAGCGGGTGCAGTGGTTGCCGACCTCTTCGCGGCTTCGTGAAGCTCTGAAAAAGTCTGGAATCGAAGGTTTTCCAGCAAGGCCCTGTAGACCGGGAGCATGCCATTGATGCACAAGTCCACCAGTTGTTGCTCCCTGACGTTTGGGTCATGACAATCCAGGGCTTGGACTCTGAATCTTTTCACATAATCATTGGGATTTTCACTGACCCTCTGAAACATCCTTCCAAGGTCGGAGAGGGTGACTTGTTCTGACACGAATAAGTATTTCCTGTAGAATGCGTTAACCATTTCTCCCCAATTGTTGATAGTCCCTGGTGTAATGTTGTTATACTAGGTGTATGCTCTTCCTTTCAGAGATTTTGAGAATTCCTTGAGACGAACGACATGATTATGTTCATGTTCTCCCAGAGCTTCGAGAAAACGAGAGACATGTTCCCGAGCATTGCCAGTTCCATCATATAAGGTGGAGGTTGGAGAAATGTAACCTCTGGGGGAGTGGAATCCTCTGTGTAGCGGCAGTATAAGGAGTTTGATGACGATGGTCATGCGATGTTTTTTATTTTCCACGGTTCTCCAAAAGGTGCTCCAGATCCTCGCGAGTGATGAAATTCGATGATCCCTTCGCTGATGAGTTGTCTGCAGCAGTTTTGTGGACTTCGTCGTCTTCTACTGTATGGATTGGAATTACTTCAGGACCGTCGTCTGAGGATTTATTCTTCTCCTTTCCCTTCTCTTGAGTCTTCTCTGACATCTTGTCAGTAAGGATTTTGAGATAATTACACAGCTCCTTCTGTGTAGCAGCCATGTCAGTCTGGTTCTTTGCAAGAGTCTCCTGCGCTTTGATAAGATCAGCAATGGTAGGCGGTGGATCTCCTCTGACTTCTTCAGGGTGTCGTATGGACAGTGGATGACCTTCGGCGTGAGGAGGAGTAGTGTCACCACCATCCGTGTTGGAGGTCGGAATTGTCTCCGGGATATTCTGATTTTTGTTGTTGCTAGTGGTAGCACGGTTTGTGTTAGGATTTGTAACTGAACCTGACCTGAGATCAACCATCTTGTGAAATTTTTAGATTGCAACTGAGATATTAATCTCCCACTGTGGTCGTCAATCTGTAGATGTGGAAAAACGATTTGCTGGTTTTTAAGGAATTTAGGAGACGACGTACGGAGGAGACTCCTCGAACCAAGCGAAATGTTAAACCTCACACAGATGCACCGCTGCAAAGGGGGTTCTTTAGATTCGAGAGATCAATCTGTAGTACTCCGGCCTAAATCAAGACAATGACCGTTCCAGTGTAAATTCGGTCACAAGAGAGGATGGGTTTATCTGTAGGAGGGAAGTTGAGAAATGTGTGGAATCAATAGTAGTCAAAGATTGTGGGTGTGTAAATTCCGAATACGATAAGCTCTAAGTGATTGAAATTGCTCAATTGAGAGTAGTTGCTCAATTGATGAGTTGATGATCTCGTGTTTTCGATGAGACGTGATATTGATGATACTGATGATGCCGATGATTCAATCATGATTCAGAGACTTATTTATATTGCTGGAATTGTAGACACCATGATTCCATGAAGTGTGACAGTTGATGGAATCAATGAGTTGGGAAGTGGAGATCGTGTTTGAAACCAGTTTCTCAACGTGTGAAAACTTGGTCGATTTTCCACCCACTACCTCGTGAATTCCTTCAAATGATTGCACGACTTGTTCACATTCCATCGTGTGTTTGAACACACGTGCCGTAGACCGCCAGACCAAAACCCTAAGTGATATCCCCCCAAGTGACACGGTTGACGTCTCGTGGTTTGTTAGTCAATTGATGACTTAGTGGTTTGATGGGACGATGAGTCCATGTAATTGCTGAGTGTCGAACATGATGTTCTGAAACTCATGAATTGAACATGCCATGAGACAGAGGTATAATTCTTACGATGAAGTAAGCAAGTGTTGCTAATTCGATGGATCGTTGAATATTGATTGTTGAACCAATATTGAGCAAATATTCCTCATCTGAGCAAGTGTTGCTCATGTGATGAATTGTTGAATATTTTATCGTCTGAGCATGTGTTGCTCATCTGATGGATTACTGGCAGTGTACCAAAAAATATTAATTAGAATACTGGTTGTTGAGCCGAGCATAATTAATAAAATTAATGACCATGAGGTCGTCATAAAATTATTAAGGTTGGAATATGGAATGATGATCCTTGGATTCAGAAACTCTAATTTGATCAATTGATAATCAATTCATGGTTCGTCAGAATTTCAACCATGGGACGAAGGAGGGAGCGACTACATGGGACCGTGGATCAACCATGTAGTGTCCATATGCTCACGTGAGAAAATACGAAGAACTCCTGAAGAGTTGACGATTTGTTGGTGGAAGAGTGATTAAATGTTGGCTTAATCATTTATTCAAAAACGCTCGTCTGAGCCTTAGGTGAGAAAACCTAATTAATTATGACGAGGCGAGGGACCGACCATGGAGTCATGAAACTGGCCCTTGGTTGTCGCGTGACCGCCTGACGATCACTTCATGAAAATCCAAAGTGTTTGGAAGAGTTTTGGACCTAATACGAGCAATTATGCAAATTAGGTCAAAACTGTGAAAATTGACGGGACCGGCTCCTGTGGGCCAAAGAGCCAATCTTGGTCGTTCAAGATAGCGTGCTCGTGTCCCCAAGGCGTCCGCATCTCAGTCCTGAGAATTTTGATATTTTCTGGCGTGCAATTGAGCATCCATTCGAGAAAAGATGCCAAAATTAGGGTTTCGACGAAACTGAGGAAAACACCATGAGATGATGAAATATAATTATAAAATAAGGAATGAGGAGGCGTGCGACCGCCATGGTCAAGGCATGGTCGGCCGGTCGTGACCACGGTCCCGTGGTGCCTTTTTCTTAATTTTATAATATTTTGATGATTTTATGAAAAATTCATGAATTTTGAGAAATTTGATGAATTTAGGGAGTTTCCATGAATTGAAGGAGTTTTCATGAGTTCAAGGAGGAAAAAAATATAAAAATAATAAAACAAGGGCGTGTGGGACCATGAAGGCATGGCCGTCCGGCTATGGACCGGTCCCACGTGTTTTCCATAATTTTTTAATATTTTTTAGGTATTTTTGATGATTTGAGGGAATTTTTATTAATTTGAGAGAAATACCATGAAATCAAGGAATTTGATGAATTTAAGGAAAACTAATAATAAAATAAAATAAAAAAGGTATGTGTGGGACCGGATAGGGCATGGCCGACCGCCAAGGCCCGGTCCCACAAGTTTTCATAATTTATTTTATTATTATTATTTGATGATTTGTGCAAAATACCATGAAATCAAGGAGTTTTTCCATGAAATTAGAGAAATAATAATAAAATAATAAGGAACCGTGGGGTGTGGGGTCGGTTGGGACCAAGGCATGGCCGGTTGGCCAATGGTCACGCCCCACATTCCTTTCCTTAATTTTATATTATTTTTTATGGATTTATGGAAGTACCATGAAACCGAGGAGTTTCCTCGAGACGAAGGAGATTTGATAAAATGAGAGAATTTTCATCAAATCATGGAAAATAATAAAAATGCATTAAAAAATATAAAACTGGCGTGGGATTGACCACGACACGGTCGGTCGGTCGTGTCCGTGCTCCCAGCACCCTGGTCAATATTTTTAATTATTTATTATTTTCTTCTCTATTTTGCATAGGTTCATCGTTTCGTTGTATCTTGAAATACTCGTTCGTGCGGTGACTGTTAGTATATCGTCGTTGAATACACTTTCACCATTTGAATCGGGGCTTACTTAGAGGTAGCTCAGACGCCCGGTTGTTGATTATTTATTACTAATTGTGGAATTCGGTGGAGAATAATTCACAAAATTGAGCAATAAGATGTTTATTATTAATTCATAGGATCAGCTGAGGATTCGACTACGAATTCAGAATAATAAAGTGAGCATTACCATTCCACGGGATCGTAGATTCGACCATAGAATCGGAGTAATTAAGATTTATCTATTACCATTTATGAGACCAGTTGTGGATTCGATCATGAAATCAGAGTAATGAGATAATATAGTTATTGTTATTCTATGAGGTCAAGTTGTGGATTCGATCATAGAATCAAAACAATTGTTTATTGTCATTCCATGGGACCAGTCGTGGATTCGACCATGGAATAGGAGCAATTTTAATTAGGAATAATTAACTTTGTGGCTCTATAATAGCAGAGCAAGCTGTCTAGGAGCATTAATTATCCCGATATGAGCTTGTCGGTAAGTCATATCCTTTATATAGTCAGGGTAAACTCGTTGTTTATTCCTGAAGACGTTATCGCTCTATACTAGCAGAGCAAGCTATCTAGGAGCCGTCCATCTCGTGATACTATATAGAAATAATCACTGAAAGTGTTCATTATTCATGAGATATGTCGTTGTCCAGTCTTGAGACTACATATCTACATGTACTCTGAGAGAAAGTACTCTCCGTTGAGAATTCGATGAGAGACCCGTGTCTCCATACTCACATCTGATTTCTGAATCAGAGCTTCGTATAACTATGAGCTTACGATTTTATCCTTTGTCGAAAATCCACCATCTACAGACCCTTACTTTCAGCATCTGAAAGCATTCTAGAGAAAGATTCTATGCGAAGAATGAATAGATAAGGGGACAGAGGGTCCCCTTGTCTTAGACCTCTAGAAGGCTTAAAAGGCTTGCAAGGCACACCATTAATGAGAATGACAAAGCTACTAGTACCAATGCATTGAAATACGAGGTTTCACCAAGCATCACAGAAGCCCATTTTCCTTAGAATTGCAATGAGAAAATCTCATTCAACTCTATCGAAAGCTTTCGACATGTCAATTTTCAGACCCGTAAACTCAGTTTTACATTTTATTTTCTTTCTCATAGCATGTATTATCTCATGAGCAACAAGAATTTTGTCTGAGATAAGTCTTTGATTGACGAAAGCAGATTAATATGGAGATATCAATCTATATAGAAAAGGTTTTAGTCTGTTAGCAATGACTTTAGAGATAATTTTATAGGTTATGTTGCATAGACTTATTGGTCTGTAATCACCAGGACTAGCAGGGTGATGGACTTTGGGAATTAGGGAAATAAAAGTTTGGTTAGTTGCTTGAGCATATGCCCACTTTGAAAAAATAGCCCTAACAATGTTTATAATGTCATTTTTAACAATGGACCAGTTTTCTTGAAAGAAGCAAGCATGGAAACCATCAGGGACCGGACTAGAGTTAGGGAGCATGCCAAACAAAGAATCATGGATCTCTGCCTCAGTAGGAGAGTCCATTAGCTTGATATTATCAAAGTCACTTATGGAAGTGGGAAAAAGATTAACTATATCATTGTTAATGACAGGAGCAGAAGTAGTTAGCAGGGTTTCGAAGTGTAAATTCAGGCAGTTAGCTATTTGATCCCTTCCTTCAACCCAGTTATTGTTACTATCATATAAGCTATGATTATGTTTCTCCTTTGCCTAATAATAGCATTCTGATGAAAATAGTGTGTGTTTCTGTCACCTAAATTTATGAAGTTCTCCCTACCTTTTATTTTCGAAAGCTCTTCCTCATAGTCATTCATTTTTTGAATAACACTCTTAGTTTCCATGACGTTTTTATCATTGAGTCTGATGGAATGATCATACATTAAGATATCAAGCTTATTATTGAGGCCTAAAACATTATTCTTGATTTTTCCGAAGTCATTGCGATTCCACAGACTAACTTCCTTCTTAACAATGGCTAATCTATTTACTAAAATAAAAGCAAGAGGTACAGGGATTCTAGTTTATCACGAGGTTTTTATAATATCTCTGCACCTTTTTTCATTTTGATAAAGCCCAAAAAATTTAAATGGTTTGAAACCCTCTTGACAAGGAATGTCAGTACTCATCAGAATAGACGAGTGATCAGAGCCAATGTGGTTTAGATGCCTAACAATGGCATTGGGGAAATGGGTTAACCAGAACCCATTAACCATGCCTCTATCTAAACGTTCTTCAATCAGATCAAAACCACATTGATGGTTGGACCAAGTGTAAGGGAAGCCGATGTAACCTACATCTTTAATGCCAATTTGATTTAAAAGAGAATTACATTTTCTAATATCAGCTCCCTTAGCTTGATTTTCCCCTCTTTTATCATCCGAACTAAGAATGACATTTAGGTCTCCTAAAACTAACCAAGGTTTGTTCATATTCTCACCCATTTGCAAAACAAACTTCCAAGACTCATCCTTTCTATCATCTTTATAGGGGCAACCGTACATACAAGTTAACACCCATTCAGTTTTAGTTTTTTCATCCCACACAGAGCAATTTATCTGATTATCATCTTTATATAGAACATAGAGTTTAGTAGAGTCATCCCAAGCTATAACTAAACCTCCAACTAATCCTACAAGATTTTGACACACAATGTTATAATAAAGGGAGTCATGCAGAGTTTTTTCTACAAAATGATGCATTTGTTTGGTTTCAGAGAGAAAAAGGATATTAGGTTCATGAGAATTAACTAGTTTTTTCAATTGTTGTCTAGTGTGAGGTTGCCCCAAACCTTAACAGTTCCAAGATATAATTCTAACAAATTTCCAAAAATAAGACACTGCAGGATATCCAAAGCTTAAGAAATTCAGAGTTCTACCTCCATACCAAACTAAATTCATTTGTGCAATCATTTTCATCTTGGTTGAAAATCAGTAAAAAGGAGAAAATAATTTGTAGAAAAACCTGATTTGGGATTGCATCCAAAACTTTTGCAGGCGAAGAAACTCCTTCATCATCCAACTTGATTCTTTGCTCCTTTCCAGTAGTTCCCCCCTTAGTTCCTTTAGCCTCCTTTTGGGACTTAATGGGTTTTTTTCCCTTGATACACTTAGGTAATTTCTCAGCAGATTTAGTGATAAAGCTTAAAGTTTGGTTTTCAGGCTTATTTGGGATAGAAGAAGACCATAACATAGGGTTTTAAGAAATCTTGAAATCAGATTTGGGTTTCTTCTGGTTTGTGTAAGGAGAAGGATATTCCTTTTGTTTTCCTCCTTCCACTTGTGAGTTGTGGTAACCATATTGATTGCTTAGGGTTTGAGGGGGATTTCTCTGATGTTCTTCTCTTTTTCATTTTCTAGATTTAGAAGGAGTAGCAGAGTTTTTTCTCGATATAGTTTTAGAGTATTTTGGATTTGGGCCAAAGCCTGGAGGGTATTTTGGCTCAAGGTTCACAAGTTGTTCAGAAACTGTAGTTGAGTTGACTCGGTTTTGGAATGGGTTGTAGGAGAAATTTTCCAAAATGCTTGCCTGCAACATTATAGACTTGTTGTTTGATGTTACACGATAAAGCTCTGAGTTGTGAAGCTTGGTAGAAGACTCAAGAGCTTCTGTGGAAAAGTGTACAGGATGACCACCTTGTTGCTGAGGACTTTGGATAGTATTTCCTTTGAACTTTATGTTTGGCATCCTTTCTATCTCTGTCTGTTGTGGATCTAAAGCTAGCAAAGAAAAAGGGTTTGCAATGATGCTCGATGTAACAACTTTGTTTGGAGATTTGGTTGTTGCAGAAGTAGAGTTTTCAGTGATTTCCAAGTCTTGATTGTTGAAAGCTGGGTTGTCTTCAAAGAGAGTTTTGCAGCTAGAATTTCTTTTCGTTTAGGAGTGCATCTACTCTTTGAGTGGTCTAAATTTCTACAGAACTGGCACATCTTGAAAGGATGTAGAGAGTAAGAGAACTCTATCCAGACTTTAACCCCATCAACAACACAATCTCTACCAAAAGGAAGGATATGAGTAACATCAATATCATCCATGACTTCAACATTTTTTTCATAGTAATATTTTCCATATGGGTCTTTGAATAGCACCATCTTCCCTGCTAGTCTTGTTATTCCTTCTAGAGCACTGAAAGTTATGTAGTCATTTGGTACTCTCTTCATAGTGATGCTTATAAGTACTTTATCAAATTCTTCATCTCTTATTTTGATCACTCCTTCAAAAGGTATTTGGATGATGGAAAGTATATCTTCATGGATCAACCAAGGTTTTGGATAGTTAACATCTAGGATATCTGCAGCATGATGGAATTTTAGATGGAAGAAGTTTTTCTTCTTCTTGAATGGAGTGACAATCACCTCTTTTTAAGATTCCAGTATTTCCTAGCATAGTTTTGTGCTTCCTGGTGATTGATTAATATGTTGCTATGAAGTTTTCCAACAACAGTCCATTATCATCTTGAACTGGTCTTGGATTTAAGGAATCTCTACTTAAGACCACAACAGGACGTAGGGGATCATGAACAATTTGACTAGATTTCATGGCTTCAGTTATGTCTTCAACAGTGTGAGCTCCAGAAGATGATGCCATTAAGAAAATAGTATGGTAATTGAGACTTGAAGCATTCTGGTGATATGTTTGAGTGCTTAGTTGAAGTTTTATGCTTTTCTTTTGGGGAGGGGAAGTTATGAATACTCTCCAAAGTGGGTAAGAGTTTGTATTTGGTGGGTGAGGATTATTGAGGTGGTAAATCCAGAAGACAAAGCAGTTCTCGTGACTGTTGAGAGGCAAAATACTAAGATTCTTTGGTTTGCTTCTGCATGAGGAGAATAGTTGTGGAGCGACTTGCTGGGATAAGATACAAAATAGAGAAAGGTTGGGTAGGTATTGTTTTTTTGTGGCAAAGTCTGGTGTTTGAAGTTAATGTACCATGGATTGTAATGCCAATTATTGGACAACTTGTGAGTGAGAACAAATTTGAAAGTTTCTTTGTCTCCAAGACTAAGGTTTTTTGGTGGTATGTTTTGAGTATTTGAGACCACGTGCCTGAGAATAGACGACATGACTGCAGTATAGTGACAAAGGCTAACACATATCCCAAGGTCCAAATCCAAAGGGAATTAGAGGGACTGAACTAGAGCTCAGACGATGTAGGCCGCCAGAGTTATTCTATCGCCTGAAAACATTGGGAAATCAACAGACTCATTAGTAAATTGTTTTAAAACGCCATTTTCTTCACCATAATAGTGACTAGATAGCATGAATAGTATGGAAGCTAAAGAGATTTTAACCGACTTAGGGATCAAATTCAAAGAATAGTTTAAATGCAGCTTCCCATGGAAGTCTATAAGAACTGTTTTGAAGAGGTTTTCAAAAATAAAAACACCGTTTAGATATAAAAAAAAATTCATAGAAAGAAGGTTGCAGGTATAGAGAGATGACAGGAGGCAAGAAACCAAAATATGGATATGCCCATAAACCCCGATATATTGTTCCAATATTTAAGACATGGGTGCCTGCAGTAGAAATCGACATGCTTGCACGCGCTGATGGAGTGATTTTTCCAGTGCCATGGCCAACTTTTTTTACTTCAAAGGTAAGGAGACAAGAGGTTATAGATTTGGAATCCGACAGCACTTCAAACACCAGAGATGCAGCGGAGGAAACCAAAAAGAAGTGGGAGTTGAAGGTGAAGAAGGAGACAGTAGTTAAGAAAGTTGCAGGTGAAGTTTCAGTGTCAAAGGCACATAAGAGAGGTATAAGAGCTCGAGGGAGATTGCTCTTGTCTTTCCTTTTCTAGGAGAGAAGGTTTCTGAGTCTTGAGTGGTTTCTGAGTTTCTTCTTAATAGGGTTTCATATTGCGTAAGTTGGGTTTGAATGATTAGTAGTTTCTTTTGTCTTTGATTTTGTAGTTTCACTCCAAGTTTCATCATTGGTTGATTTTATAGTTTCATGGGACTTTGTAGAATATATATATGTTTAGGATAGTCCATATGTAAGTCCAGTCAGTCTATATTTGAGTCCACAACATCTTGTATCCATATAGCATACTATAAATATACATCTCTCGTAAACCTATAAGGTTAAGAAAGCTCTGACAATCGTTCATGGTAACAGAGCCAGAACGATCTCTCTAAAAACCCTAGCCTCCAAAAAAAATTTCTTTTTCTCAAACCCTAGCTTGACTCCCTATTTTTATCTTTTCTTCCTCTGTAATCTTTTTCATCATGTCAACATCATCAATTGCGTCTTCTACTACTTCTCAATCATCTCATACAGGATCTCCAACTATCTCTGCTTCTAAAACCATCAGCTTTGGCTCAATCATGTCAACTTAAGAGAAAGCACCTTTCTTACCTTCCTCTACCAAAATAGTTCTTTTGGTAGAACCAATTATCTTCTCTGGGAATCTCAAATCTCAAAGACTCTACAAGTATCTTGAAGATTCGTTTGTCGTACCCCCAAAAGAGCCCATCGATGCAGTCACTGAAGACAAAACCCCTAATCCTGAATATGAAGAATGGGAGGTTATCGATCAAACCATTATTTCTTGGATCAACGGATCCCTTACCAAACCTCTCAAATCTGAATGAGTTCGTCGTGGAAACTCTCGTGAAGTTTGGAAATATCTTCGTACTACTTATGCAACCATCAACCCTTCTCGTACACTCCAACTAAAAGCCAACCTCTCAACCATTCAAAAGGGTAACTCTACTATCTCTGAATATATCTTGAAGATTAAAGAAATTTCTGACTCCTTGGCTGTTGTTCTCCAACCCGTCTCTGATCTTGAGCTCGTATATACTACTCTACGTGGCTTAGGTGCTGATTGGACTAGTATATACACTGCTGTCATTGCTCGAACAACCCTACCAACATTCACTGAACTGCATGCTTTACTTTTACATCATGAATCTCATCTGCAGTATCTTCAAAACCTCCAACATAATGTTTCTGAAATAAAAAATCCAACCTCTTTCTTTGATGGTGCTCCGTCTGTTGGTCGTGGTCAATCCTCCTATTTCAATCCTAGAGGTTCCTCTCGTGGTCGTGGTTCGTTTCGTGGACGTGGTGGTGGTTCTGTTCGTGGAAACTGGAACAATGGCAATCGTAACAATTGGAATAATGGTGGTCGTGGCAATTCCAATAAGGTGGATGGAATACCAACTATTCCAATGGCAACTGGAATAATGGTAATGGACGGGGATACAATAGTGGTTTTCAGCCCAATATTAGGCCATATGGTCGCGGAAATTTGAATTATATTCGTGGCTCCTCTGCACCTTCTGTTCTTGGTCCTTCTCCACAAACGTCTGTCACCTGCCAAAGGTGTGGAGCTAATGGTTACACTGCTCAAATATGCATTCGTCTAACCCAAGCTCAGAATATTGACCTGTCTCAGTCATTCTCGGCAATGCACGTTCAATCCATGCCTTATGAAAACCATTGGTTTGCTGACACTGTTGCTTGTTCTCATATGACATATGATGCTTCTCAAATGGTGAATCGAGTCGACTACAGTGGTAATTATAAAATACTTGTTGGTAACGGTAACCTCTTACATATCTCAGGAATTGGTGATATTACTCTCACTTCTCCTTCATCTCAGTTGCTTTTGAAAAACACTCTTCATGTACCCTATATTGCCAAAAATCTTGTGTCAGTTGGACAACTTACACGTGATGTTGAATGTGTGTTTGTCTTTGATCGTGATGGTTTTTATATTCAGAATCAACGAACGGGAGATCCTCTGTACAAGGGAAAGAATGAAGCTGGCATGTATCCAATTTCCTGTCGCGTCCCTTCTCAAGTTCATTCCGTCTCTTCTTCAGCCTTCTCTGCCACTACAATTGGCATTCGTGCAAGTCCAGCTACATGGCACATGCGCTTAGGACATCCAAATAATAATGTATTTCATACTCTTAAGAATAATAAGCTCTTGTCTTTCAATTCTATTACTTCTTCTTTCCCATCTATTTGTCCTAGCTGTGTTGGTGCTAAACATCACCGACTTCCTTTTCAGTCACGAACAGTTTATTCAAATAAAGTTGGTTCTATAATTCACTCTGATTTATGGGGCCCTGCACCTTTCCCATCTAATTGTGGTTTTCGCTATTTTCTCTTATTTGTGGATGAATTCTCTCGTTTCACATGGATTTATTTTTTGTCTGACAAAACTCAAGTGTTTCGTTGTTTTCTAGATTTTAAAACAATTATTGAAAATCAATTCTCTACTTCCATTCTTGTTTTGCAAACTGATGGTGGCACTGAGTATGTTGATCCCTTAAAATCATATTTAATTGCCAATGGCATTCAGAGTCATTCCTCCTTTCCTAGCACACCATAACAAAATGGTCTTGCTGAACGGAAAATACGACATATTACAGAAACTGGTCGTGCTTTGATGTTGCAAAGTGGTCTTCCTAAACAATTTTGGGTTGAATTCTATGCCACAGCTACTTATTTGATAAACAGACTTCCTACTCCTATCTTGTCCGATATTTCTCCCTTTTTTGTTGTGGATCATCGCTCTCCTGGTTATGAGTTCCTAAAAGCGTTTGGATGTCGTTGTTACCCTTTATTGTCTCACTTTCGACAAAACAAGTTACAACCAAATACTCTTCCATGTGTCTTTATTGGTTATAGTGATCGTCATAAGGGTTATAAGTGTTTAGAAGTCACCAGTAATCGTGTTTATATTTCTCGTCATATCATTTTTGACGAGTCTCTTTTTCCATATCCCACTGACATTGGTGTTAAACTCCACATTAAATCCACATCTCCAGCTACACGAACTCTTCTCAGTTGGCCTAATTCAGTTGCAATCACTCATTTTCCCTTGTCATTGCTACAGCTCAGTCCTTCTTCTCCTCCACCGTCTATTCGTACTGCTCCATCTTCCTCTCCTCCCTCTAATGCAACATCTGTTGCTTCTGAGTCCTCTTCTCCTCTTTCTCCCTCACTAGACTCTACTAGTTCCAATTATACATCATCATCACCAACTTCTACTGATTCCAATTCTCCACCATCATCACCAACTTCTTTATCACATGTGCATCCCTCTTCTTCGTCTTCTTCTACTTCCCTGTCTACTCCTATCCAAGAATCTTCAGCGTCTGTGTCCTCCTCTGTATTGCCAGACTTGCCCAATGTTCATGAGCTTTCGCAGTCGACTACTAATAAGCATCCTATGGTTACCAGGCTAAAGGATCATACGATTCAACCAAGAAGATTTAAGGGTTGTTTTTCCATTTGATATCCTATATTGCAGTGCTTTATAACTCAGTATAATTCTCTCCCTGCTGAGGCAACGTGTTTTACAATTGCCTCTAAGTCTCCGGAATGGTGGGCTGCTATGCTTGATGAAATTAATGCTCTACTTCGTAATCGTACTTGGTCACTTGTACCTCTTCGTCCTGGTATAAATATCATTGGAAATAAATGGGTTTATTGTGTTAAACAAAAGTCTGATGGTTCTCTTGATGGAAGGAAGGCTCGTTTGGTTGCTAAGGGTTATTCTCAACAATATGGGATGATTATGATGAAACGTTTAGCCCCGTTGTCAAGTCGGTGACTATGCGATTGGTTTTGAGTTTAGCAGTTTCTTCTTCTTGGACTATCAAACAACTCGACGTTAAAAATGCATTTCTTCATGGTTCTCTTGATCAAGAAGTTTATATGGATCAACCTCAAGGATTTGTTGATCCAAGATATCCTAACCATGTGTGTCTATTGCACAAAGCTCTCTATGGTTTAATACAGGCACCCCGTGCTTGGTATCATCGCTTTGCGTCGTTCCTTCTTCATCTGGGATTTAAGTCGTCTCAATCTGATCATTCGATGTTCATCAAGCAATCTTACGCTGGTGTTATTATCCTTTTGTTATATGTTGATGATATCATTGTAACTGGCAGTGATACTGTGGGAATTCAATATTTGCTTCAACCCTACACTCTGAGTTCGCTATGACTGATTTGGGTGATTTGCATTATTTTTTGGGCTTGGAGGCTACTCGAACTTCATCTGGTATTACTTTAACCCAAAACAGGTATACTTTGGATCTCTTAAAGAAAGTTGAACTGGATGATTCCAAACCAGTTACCACTCATGTGGCTCAGCTCTCTAAATTGCAGTCTGATGATGCTCCTCTATTTCCCGATGCAACTCTCTATCGAAGTTTAGTTGGTGGTTTACAATACCTTAGCATGACACGGCCTGATATTACATATGTTTTCAATCAAGTTAGTCAATATATGAATCGGCCTACTCAGACCCATTTCATGGCTGTTAAGTGCATCCTTCGATATCTTATGGGTACATTGGGTCATGGCATTTGCTTCTGGCGTGACTCCTCTTTGCATCTTACGGCTTATTCTGATGCAGACTGGGGTGGTGATCCTGATACTTCTCGATCAACTACTGGTTATTGCATTTTCTTGGGAAGAAATCTAGTTTCCTGGGATTCTAAAAAGCAACCTACAGTCTCCACCAGCAGCATTTAAGTTGAGTATCGAGCTTTATCATCTACTTCAGCTGAACTTATTTGGATTGGATACTTATTGCGTGATCTTGGTATTTATCTGAAGCAACCTCCTATATTATACTGTGACAATACCAGTGCCACTTATTTGGCTATAAATCCAATCCAGCATTATCGTTCTAAGCACATACAAATTCATTATCACTTTGTTCGTGAAAGAATTGCTTATGATCTCTTGCAGCTGCGCTACATTTCTACAGAACATCAACTTGCATACTTGTTTACGAAGGGCTTGTCTACACCTAGGTTTCATTTACCATGTAATTAGATTTCACGTTGTTTACCACCGTGTATAGCTTGGGGGAGGGGGATATATATGTTTAGGCTAGTCCATATGTAAGTCCAGTCCGTCTGTATTTGAGTCCACAATATTTTGTATCCGTATAGCATACTATAAATATACATCTCTCGTAAACCTACAAGGTTAAGAGAGCTTTCACAATCATTCAGAGTTATTCTGTTTATGACATTGGATACTTGATTGTAGTTGATTTGGAAGAAATTCGTTATTTTGCTGAGTTTTTTTTTTTTTTGATCTTTATTACTTGAATTTTAATGTTGTTTTCTTGGTTATACGACCGCTTCTCTTTCATGTTGTTGTTTTTTTTCCAATTTCTGCGGATGCTACAAACACAGAATGGACCCACTGACCAACCATTAAAAAAGTCGTTTTTCACCTTTTTAAAGTTAAAAAAAAAAAAAAAAGAAGAGCAAGAAATAAAACCACTTCCAAATGTTAAGATTGCTTTAAGAAACAACTTCAAAACTACTTTCCGGTTGCCAAACACTTCGTAGAGTGTTTTGGTGGGGGTCAATGAAGACAGTGATTTTGCAAGACTTGTGCCAGACTGGAGCTTGAGTCTTCCGAGTGACTCGAGTCAGAGAAATTTCCATACAACTACGAGGATTTGTTTTTGTTTTACTGTCTGGCGTATAATATGGGATATGAATTCCATTGGGCATCTTTTTTGAAATTCAAGAAAAAACTTGGGTCCATCATCCAAGCAACATGTCAACAACTATGATTAGGACGGTTGCCCACGTTGAAATTTACTCTAAATTATTGTCATCATTTCCATTTTCTATAACTTGGTCGAATAATACACCCTGTACATGCCATTCATAATCAAACAAGTCTTTGTGTCTCACAAGTTCCAAAGAAAGAAAGAAAGAAAAGTAAGTCATGCCGGAAGATGAAGAAATCAGATCATTATCAGCTACAAACGGCCGATTCAACAGCCAAGAAAACGAAGCGAACGCAAAAGGATGGAAACACCGGCGAAAGAAATACGTGAAATGCTGCGGGTTTTGCACGGTGACCGTTTTAATACTCGTCGCTGTTTTTCTAGCACTTCTGTTCACTCTTTTCTTAAGAGATCCAGAGATTAAGACGAACAAGCTGACAGTCGTGAAGCTGAAATCCGATCTGAAGTTCAATGTTAGTCTGATCGCAGATGTGTCTATGAAGAATCCAAATGCTGCGACATTCAAATACGGCAATAGTACCACGGTCCTTTACTATAAGGGGAATCAAATCGGAGAAATTCCAATTCCGCCGGGAAAAGCTAAGCCGAGACGCACGCAGCAAATGGATTTGCCGTTCGAGCTGGACACGGCGAAGCTATACACCACACCTGGTATACAAAGTGATGCGGTCTCCGGGGTGTTGGACATGACTACTAAGACGAGAGTCGTCGGCAAAATGAAAATCTTTGGGATTACGAACAACAACATTGTTGTGAAAATGGATTGTAAAATGCGTTTTAATTTGACGAGTTTATCGATTCTAGATCAAAAATGTAAAACTAAATCATCAATCTAATTGAATTTTTAGCATTTCTAGCATTTCTAATTGAGTTTTCCGCGATTTTAGCTAGTACAAAATGAACTGTCGGTTCCGCAAAACTGACACGAGTTCCGCTCTCAATTGATAAATCTTACAAGTTGATGAATGGAAGAATCCTACGGTAAAAAATGGAGTTTCTTCTAAAGTAAATGACCCGAGATGTAGCATAACATTTCTACATTTAATACCTTGAACCCTGAATTTTGTTTCAGTCACTGAAATTCCAGTTGATTTTGCTGCAGCGAAAATGAGCAAACTTAAGCAAGTAGAAGAAGAATCAACATCTGGGTGGTCAAATCTTCCTGAAGGATTATCTGATGAAATCTTTCTGAGGTTACCAGGTACTTCCATCTTATCATCAAGGTGTGTATGCAAACACTTTTATAATCTACTATCTAAACCTAGTTTCATCAAGAATCATCTTAATCAAACTAAACACAACAACCCTAAGATCTTGTTTAGGCATACCACGCGAGATTATGGTCCTATGATTTACTCCATAGGTATTGATAAATTGCCATTAGCTGGATTTGATGGGTTTGTTCTGATAAATTACCCATTTGAACCCAAGAATTTATACGCCCTTAATCTTTTGGGTTCATGCAATGGCTTAGTTTGTTTAATGTTTTCTAGAATTGATGATATTGGTGATTAAGGAAGGAGATGTGTTGTGAAAACCGAGTATTTCTGTATTTTTAACCCATTAACAAAAGAATTTAAGGAATTTACAAGGCCTGAAGAGATTTACGGCGACGACGTTACCTATGGATTTGGTTATGACACCAACACTGATGATTACAAACTAGTTATAATATCAGATTATGGTGGTTGCTTCAAAATCGATATTTACACACCGAGAAAAGATTCATGGACTAGTATTCAGGGAGACGTCGGATTCTCATTTCGGTCTCGTAAAGGATAGTATGGTGTGTCTTTCAATGGATGTCTTCATTGGCTGGGACGAATCGACACTCACGGAACCTCCTCCCAAGTTATCTTCTCTTTTCTTATTAGCAATGAGATAGTGGTGAATATGCCGTTACCTGAAAATATTATGCCACCTGCAGATTATTCTGGAGATGTTTATAAAAATGTGGGAGTGTGGGGAGACTGTATCGGTATCGCTTGTATCTGGAAATCAGTTAAAGTTGATGTGTGGGTGATGCAGGAATATGGAGAGAAAGAATCTTGGATCAAAAAATATACCATAACCCAGCTACCATCGCCCCCGCGAAAAATTCCATTTTGGAGGCCTCTATGGTGTTTTGACAATGGGAAAATACTAGTAGATAATGATAGGGAACAATTACATTTATATGATCCAACAATTAAAATAGTTAGACTGATGGTGGTCCGTGGTATGAATATGGACAATAGTCGAGTGAGTTATGTGGAGAGCATAGTCTCAGTTGGCTCTGGTACTTATCTGAAGAAACCGATTACAGATGGGGTCGTGAAGAATTCCGAGCTGCAATGGTTGAGGTAAAAAAATATCACATTTTATGCATTTTCATATTATTTCAGTTGGTATATCTTTTCGTCTGCAACTACAATTCCACTTCAGTTATTTATATTGTGGAACATTCTGGTAAAAAGTTTTGCTTGTTGGTAACTTTTGGTGGGATAGCCAGTGGGTGGGTAACTTAAAACTGCTGAGTTTGAGAAGCTAGCTGGGCAGTGATTTTACTTATGAAAACTCTAATTTTATTAATCACAAGTAAAATGCTTACAAACCAGGCTTACTCACTCAAACTTTGCAACACAACGTCACTTGGGATCTCTAACTTACTCTGACCGACTCTATGAACACTCTAGATAGTTCAATAGCTTTCTAGCTAATTTCGTACTCCAGATAATTCTAGAAATCAGTATACATCTTTGAATAATTGTAGATAAAGAAAATTTCTAGAATTCTCTCCGAGTCGGTGGTTATTCTCAACAAAAACTTGTTTGGGTTTCGAACACTGTTGAATGGGAGGCTCTGCCATCACTCAAGAGCCTATCACCCTGACCCTTTTGTCCATTTCAATCTTGTGTATCTTTTACGGAATTACAATGCTCTAAATGCGAGGACCTTCTAAAGGTGATTTAGAACCGTAATGTCTAGGTGTAGAAAATAGAGCTGTTTAACATTTATTGACCACGTAATGGTGAAGCTTATATCTAGTTTAAGTATGATTTAGAAGAACATGCCAAGGTACATTTCTAATGTGACCCACTAATGAGCCTTATAACATCTCTATTTTTCTAAACCTGTATATTCTTGTTACTGATTATCTGTTGCTTTGGTACATAAGAGAACTTCCAGCAGTTTGAATGGTTCAGAATTTGAGATTGTCTTTTTAGTTTTTATCTGTTGCTTTGGTACATAAGAGAACTTCCAGCAGTTTGAATGGTTCAGAATTTGAGATTGTCTTTTTAGTTTTTTTGCTGTTGCAATTTAATGATTTCTGTATCTGGTTGTTTATTTAGATTTTTGGAAAAGAAAATGTTATGCATTATGGTTTCAGTCAGCACAATGGTTTTATATTCCAGTGCTAGAAAGACTAGCGCGTTATGACTGAAAACCAGAACGGGTGTGAACTTTGGGCCAACCTCATATCTGTTTGTAAACCATTTCCATCCTATGAGTTTCCAATACTTAAACTAGATCACTACATGTCAGTCTAACTTGAGGTTACACTAAGCTCTATCCTTCCACACTCCCTAAATTGCTCTGTCAAAGGCCAGAAAACAGTGCACGGTTGTGTAATTGGTACTCATACTAGTGCAGGTAGTAACATGGAATCTGCAGTTCTAACTTCCATTATGAGTTCCAAACAAAGAATAAATTGTAGAATTCCTGGCTCCGTCCATGGGCCAGACAGAAATCAAAGATCAATAGACATGGAATTATACTTTTTTGATTGCTATGAATTTTTTTCTTCCAGAAATATCTTTTGTTTTTTGTTCTTTGCTCCTCTGTAACCTTGTGCGCTTGGCAATTTTCGTGCTTTAAGATTAACAAGTTCAAAATTAAATGATGTGCGCATATCCATGCTTGCTTTTGCATAATTTAGTCATTGTGATTCTTATTGCAAGTTGAAACAATGTGTTTGTATGTGTAAACTGTTGTATATTTAGCATACCTTTATGTGATTACAAACCTACAAGTCTAAGAACAGTTGAGTCATTAAGGTCCGTTTTGCAATTAGTTAGAATCTCAATGTGCACACTTTCCATTTTGCAATTAGATAGAATAATTTTCATTGGGTTTGTTTCCTTTTTCTTATTTTCTCATTATTTTTGTTCATGTCATTGTACTCGACTAATTCAGTTTACTGTGTTCAGATGAATAAGAACTGTCGGAGAGAAGGCTCTAATGATCTCATCATTATCACAATCACCACAACAATGGATCCCTGCAACTTTAGACTGACCATTTAAGGAAGAGTCTTTTCTTGGTTGAGCAATGGTCCGTGAAGGTTTCTGCCAGTGAAGAAGTTTACCTTTTGTTGGAGTTTCTAAATGCTTCCGAGTGAAGCTGCAAATAGCCTGATCTAAAACTAGTTAAGTACTTTATCTTTCCACACTCCCTAAATTGCTTTGTCAACGGCCAGATTGTCACACCCAAATGCATAATCAAAGTAATGAGACAGTATATTCATATGAGTTTTAATTTGACAAGTTTATTGATTTAACAAGATCAGACATGTTATAGCAAATCTTTCAGGTTCTTTATTATTGTGTTCTCGAGTGTTTCGGTCTTTTAGCTAGTCATCGATACAATGGGAAATTTCGTTGAAGACCTGAACATGTTCGAGCAAAAGTGAGAGCACCACATCCACTCCGCCATCTCCATTGCAAGAAGGCAAGAAATTCATGAAACCTTCGGTTTGATTTTTGGGTACCGGAAAAAATGCACATGGACTTCGACTGCCGAAATCAAGTTCATGAAATGGATACCCCAACCAGCTATCCACTTGCAAATTTGGACAATGTGTTTCCGTAATCCGGTTCCATTGCATCTAGCTCCTCATCTTCTAGAGACTCTTTACCTTCGACTTCTTCTGAGAAATCAATGAACGACTTGAAGTAGCGGCTATCGAGGCGGCTGACCGCGTCGTGAATTGTTTTTGCAACATATGCATGAGTGTTCTGCAACAAGTCCTGAACCTTCAAACTTGGATAAGCCCATAGTACTAAGTTACCGAAATACTCCATTGGCACTGCAGGTTCAATTCTTGTTCTTCCATTCACTGCAATTCTTACTTGTGTCGACGTTTCGAAGTCTGAGTCCCCGAGCTTCAGTCACTTTCTTCCATGTATGAGAAAGTAAACACTCAAAAGTACTGAACTTTTGCTCATCGCCCGGAAACTTAGCTTTGAGCATATCAATGAATTCAGAAGAGTAATTGATGATGATCGTTTCGACGGAAGGTGATTCGACCGGGGTACTCGTATCATCCCTATCGAACTCAATTGACCGGTGATCAAATTCAACGCTGAGTGGTTTCCTTGGTCGACAAACAGCAGATCGATCATGAAATGGAAGTGGCTCTACGTCGAGACCACGAACCACTCTCGCCCATGCGACAAAGAAAGAAGTCATGGATTGGGCATCAGCTACACGAGAATGGTAAGTTGCACCGATAGCTAAACCACCACATGAGAATCTGTTGAGCTGAATTTGGAGAAAGTCGGACTGATCTTCAGGTGGAAGAAGCTGTCTAACTTCTTCTGATGACGGATTGAGCGGAAGTTGATCGGCTAGTGTTGTTGCAATGAGAGTTTCGGTCACAAGAACACCCCAATTGTTAAGAAAGAAACAAGTTCAGACATTAATAAATGAAAGCCTTCCTACTAAATGCGGGTAATGAAGCAGGACTTTTGCGAGTGCAGCTTTCAAGTCTTCGTTTGATGGCACGGTTGCTTCGAACGCGTAAAACGCAGATGTGTAGTTTTCGTACGCTGCTCTGTCGAATACCGTCTGAGGAACCATAGGAGAATTATGCGGATTGTTACTCCCAGAATCGAAGTAATGATCCTCTTCCTCCCAAAGCTGAGCTTGTGTTAGATATGGAGAAGAAGAACCGGCTCTCACGTATACGGTGTTGATCAAATTTGCCATTGCAAAATTAAGATGCTTGATGAAGTTATTGCTGCTATGTTGAAGAGTCGAAGCAATTTGTGATTCCTTGAAACCATTCTTGCTTGAGGACGTTTTTATAATGAATTGAATTGTGAATTCATGGTGGTCAAATGCCCAGTACAGGCTGCTGCTTCTGGGTAAGTTGCAGTTTGGATATAATATTGCAACTTCAAGTTAGACCGCCTACAAAAACATTGCAAGTGGGAGATCAGAAGATGTGATTTCCCAGCACTTAGTTTTTCTCCGCTGGACATTGATTTTTTTTTTCTTTTTCGGTGTTCGCATTAGAGTTTCAAGGACTGCAGCACTCGGTTTATATTTGCTGAATTCCAGGTGCGTTGTTGCTGGAATGTGGACGTATGGTGTGCCTGAAATTTGTTCGACTGTTCCGTAAAATTAAGTCAACTGCGTTGAAAAAGTCAAGATGGTCCGCCAAACACTTAAATCTTAAATTTAAGAAACTGCAGTCGCATCCCTTAACCTCATGGCAATGGCATAATGTCACCTAATCAAAGACATACTACATGAAATTTTGCACTTATTTTTTAATACCAAATGATGTCAAAACTACCCACGAATTACGCCCAAATGATTCGAGAGTGAGTCTGTCGTATCTTATTCATTCATCTCTGGGAGTACATTATTTGTGAAGAAGACTAGAGATTAGACAAAATCAGCATAGAGAACATAACAAATCTACGGTCCTTGAATCGCGATAACATGTCATATCCTTTGTAAACAGAGTCGGATCAAGTGCGTTGTATTCATTTCTTGGCCACTTCAAAATTCTCATAAATCTTTTTGTCACTAATAATGTTCATTACTAGATTGGATTGGATAAGATTAGATTAGGTCGGACATTTATATGCGCAAGAGGTTCATGAACTAACTGCTTAGTGTGTCTTTTCTGGGTTTATTTCCAAGATTGTGTAGCTTGGCCTTGTCGGAGGATTAATAAATTCATGCAAGGTCAGTTATTGAAGTTGTTCATGAACTAATGCTATGCTTTATCATGCTAAATTTTTAATTGGGTGTTTGAATACTAGAAGCAGAAGTTAATTTTATAAGTTAAAAACATGAATAATTTGTTTTATAAAGAAGTAAATCTCTTTTCTTTCGAAAATCATGTTGAAATTATGTTCCCAAAATTACTTCTCACTTTTGAACTTGGCATATTGTTAGACTGATAAGATCAAAATGCGTTAGAAGAGCACGAAATGATTTACTACTTAAAAAAATGTTTTTCGACTGTTAGAAGATTGAAAAATAGAAGTTAGTTTATGTACATAATTTCGAAACAACTGTGTAGAAAATCTAATATCAAAGGCTTAAAAATAACTCGTTTCAAAACAACCGTGTAGAAAATCTGATATCAAAGACTTAAGAATAAGTCGAATAAGAATTTTATTACTCAAACGTGAGTACTCTCTGTTGTACAATGCTCATGGCTTAGCAGCCTATTTAAATAACAAGGGAGACCTGATAACCAAGTAAAAACATCTTCCTAATAAAACTTAAACTCCTAAGATAGAACTTCTTCTAGACTATTCAAAACTCTAAACAGAGAAACTAAACGCAATTCTAAGTAACCTCTAAAACTGGCAAAACATATATCTCAAGTTTACTTCGACTTCCAAATATGACATACTTTTAGTCAAACATAAAAACAGTGTCAACTGTACCAGTTGATACTGTTAGAGCATTGCTCGGTCGAACTTGCATGCGTTGCTATCTCAAGCATGTTTGTCAATGTTAGTGATCAAAACTATAAGTCTTGGTTTCTAGTCTACTATAGCTAAGTCTCGGACTAGGATAGAAAGTGTAGTTGAGTTCAAGAACTCCATGGAAATCATCATACAAGACGAAGGACTACTCAAGGAACCGGTGGATCTTCATCGACTAAAAGGTATGTGGAGACTTGAACTTATCTATCACTCAAAAGTCTATCTACTCTATCTCCTATTTTGAGACAAAGTCGTTTTGCTATATAGACTTTAATTATACACATTTGCTATTTCGAGCGGAGTTTATCTCGCCTATCTATTTCTCGAAATATGTGTTGGTAAGTTGTTGCTTTGGCCAAGTTCATCTTTACCTAGTGACGAAAGTCATGATATGTTTCAATCACTTTGAAAATTGCTTTGACGAAAAATGGTTTGTGAAAAAAAACTATATAACGTCCTACAAGAATGTTTCAATGATTGAAATGAGAGTTTAGATTATATAACCAATGTTGGACATAAGCATTATGTGGCAACACATATATGTATAAGTCCTTTTTCCTTGAACCGAAGTTTGCGAACTTTGTTGATCAAGAGAACCGGAACAAGAGCCGTGAACTCAGTCCGCTAACCCAGTCCGCGAACTGGCGGAAGTTCTCGACCCGAGAAAATCTGTTGGAGTTTGAGAACTCCTTCCGGGAACTTAAGTCCGCGAACTAAGTCTGCGAACTTAAGCTGGTTATATCTAAAGATGATTGTTTGTGAACTTATTTATACTATCTAAGGAATGCAAAATGCAACCCGTGGATATATAGTCCATGAACCGATTCGAGTGAATAAAATTTTTCTTGCTTTGATTGTGTCTTGTGTAGTTACGTAAGATTTCCTTGCAATTTAACAACTCTCTAACTAGTTCATTTGAGTCATTTGAACTAGTTATGGTGAAGAAGAACATGGTTGATATGAAAGTGCTCATATGGCTAACCATTTGGTTAACTATTATTGAACCAACAAATGTTCATGTTTGGGTACGGTTACATAAACCCAAAATAGTACATTTCATTTGTGTGTAACAAGATAAGTTTTCGATCCAACGGTTGAAAGATATTAGCTTGAATCTAATCAGGTTTTCATCTAACGGTGAATATTGAATGCTTTGTTACCAAGCTAACATTGATTGCAAAACCTGATTTGAAAGACTATATAAGGGAGAACTCTAGCAACTGGGAAACTTAGTCCTCACACCTCCTGTGTGATACTAGTTGTATTAGCTAGAGTCGATTCTCCTTTAACCTTAGGTTTCTTCTTGAAAACTAGGTTAACGACTTAAAATACTTAACACTTGGTCATTTACCACTCCATGCTTCTTCTGCTGTCTTGTTACACACACTTCTAGTAGGACATCTATTTAGCAGATAAACATCACAGTCAACTGCATCACCCCAGAAATTCTTAGATAAATTCTTTGCTCTTCTCATACTACGTACCGTCTCCATTATAGTATTATTCTTTCTTTCTGCTACCGTTTGTTTGTGGTGTATATTTAGGAGTCAGCTGATGTTGAATACCACATTCTTTAATAAATCTATCAACAATAGTATACTCTTTACCTCTATCTTTTCTTAAAACTTTAATGTTATACCAATTTGTTTTTCAGTATAAGCTTTAAATATTTGAAAGGCTTGAAAAGCATTACTCTTCTGTTTTAGTAAATAAACCATGCCTTTTTACTGAAATCATCTATAAAAGTTATAAAATATTTGTTACCTCCATGTGAAACTTACTCAATAGGACCGCATAGGTCACTATGAATCACCTCTAGTTGTTGTTCTGCTCTTCTTGCTTTGTTTACAAGAAATTGATCTCTATGTTTTTTGCCAGAGATGCAATTATCACACCTTGATTCAGGAAAATCAATGATGGGTAAGGGTAAGCCTGAGACCATCTCCTTCTTTTCCAGAATTTGTAAGCTATTAAAGTTCACATGATCCATTCTCTCGTTCCATAACCAAGAATCATTATGAAGAAAAGTATTATAACATCTTTCCTTTCGATATTAAATACTCAATGAAAACAATCTATTCTTGTTCATTTGTACTCTTGCAATCAGTCTTCTTCTACGATCACGAATTGTACAAGTACCATTAAGGATATTCATAGAAAAACCTCATTTTAACAGTTGACCCATACTTAATAAATTTGATGTAAACCTGGTATATATAATATATCCATAATGTATGTCTGCGATCCATTCTTAATTATTATAATGTCAATTCTACCTTTTCCCATAACTGGAACTGTAAAATTGTTTCCAAACTTCACAGTTGAACATACAGATTCATCAAGGTTGATAAATAAATCTTTTCTTCCACACATATGATTACTACAACCTGCGTCTAAATACTACTTATGATGAGTTTGTTCTTCAAGTATGACAAACAAGTAATAAGATTTCAGTTTCTTCGTCTAGACTTTCTGCTATGTTTGCTTTGAAGTTGTTTTTAGTTGCATTTCTTTTGTCCGGTAAAGAACTCATTATCAAAGTGACCAAACTCTCCACAATTATAACATTAGATTTTTGCTTTAGTAACATATCTCCTTCCTTGATAACCTCCAGTCTTGGATCTTTGTTTATTATTCCAATTTACTTGACTTTGAAGTACTTCTTCAACAGGCTTTACAGTTTTTTTTTTTTCAAACAATCTTTGTTCATAATCCTGTAAAGATCCTAACACTTCATCGAGACTCATAGTAGCATCTGTATTACATTCTTCTGTTGCAGTTACCTTTGATTCATATTTTTCAGGTAAACAACGTAGGATCTTTTCAACAATTGTATAGTCTTATATTGTATCACCATTAGCTTTCATCTCATTGACTAGATTTAATGTCTTTGAGAAGAAATCTGAGATTGATTCTGATGATTCCATCTGCAGAAGTTCATATTTTCTTTTTAAAGTTTGCAGTCTTACTTTCTTGACATTATTAGATCTTTTATAATAGTTTATTAAACCATCCCAAGCTTTTTTGACTTCTTTGATATATATAACTCTGTCCATGATTTATTCATGGATTCCTTGATGAAGAATATATGTTGCTTTAGAGTTCTTCTTTTTGTTTTCAGCTGAAAGAGTGCTTTGAGCTTCTATAAGTGCAGCTCTTTCTGCCAGTTCTACGTAACCTGTGTTAACAATATCCCACACCTCTTTTTCCTTCAAACACCGGTACTTTAATTGAAATTGAACTAGTTGCCACCTTCTTCTGCTCTACATCTTATACCACAACCCTAGGATCTTCTTGCTCTGATATACTAGATATAGAAAATCTGATATCAAAGACTTAAAAATAACTCGAATAAGAATTTTATTACTCAAACGTAAGTACTCTCTGTTGTAAAATGCTCATGGATTAGCATCCTATTTAAATCACAAGAGAGACTTGATCACCATGTAAAAACATCTTCCTAATAAAACTTAAACTCCTAACATGGAACTTCTTCTAGACTATTCAAACTAAACTTAAACATCTTTCTTTGGACACACTTCCATGAAAAATGAAGAACCTTTGGAGGCAAACTAAGCTTCCACAACTTTTTCCAAGGAAAATTAGATGTATTCATGTTGGCATTAGTTTGAGTAGAACTTAAAATATAGTTATAATTCGATGTAACACTAAACATACTATTTCTTATACCTATCCATCTAATTCTGTCAGCACCTGCAACTGGGAGCCTAATTGTGCAAATTTCTTTAACTATGTTTTGTGGAAACAGAGCATTCAACATAGTCAAATTCCAGTAATTCGTATCCTTGTCTATGAGGTCTACTGTAACTATATCCCTAGAAACAAATTGGGTTGGGAGACGGGAAGTTAAGGTTGGAACCCAACAATCCTTCCAAATCTTTATTTTTTTTCCCATCTCCCACTTCCCAGCAATAATTAGACTTAATAGCTTATAGATCTTAGAAAAAACCCTACCCAAGATCCACTAGTGGGTAACTCATCAGAAAGAGGATGGAATTCTAAGAAATATTTATGACAAAGTATCTGCACCCACAAAGCATCCTCATTATTCAACATTCGCCAAGCCAACTTAGTTAAGAGAGCTTTATTGAAAATATTCCTAATATTTAGACCACCTTGGTCCTTGGGTAAGGCTGCACTGTCCCAAGATATAAGAAAGACACCTCTAGTATTGGAGTCCTTACTCCACCAGAAATTTCGTTGGACAAGATCCATTTTATCTGTTACAACTTTTGGTATCTTGAAAACAGACATATTGTGAATGGCTATACTACCTAATGATGTTTGGGTCAAGATAGTTCTACCATCTTGGTTAAAGAACTTACCTTTCCATATGCCCAACTTACTGCCAAAATTATCCATCATGTTGTTGAAAGATTCCTATTTATTTTTCTGAAAAAGAAGAGGGACCCCATTCCTGCAAACCAATACTCTTTATATTGAGAATACTAGTGATTTCAGTCTTAAGGTTGTTATCAGTTTTTGGACTGAAAGCAACTCCAGAATTTTTGTTAATTACTTGTCCAGAAGACTTGCTAAAGCTGTCGATAATGTCATTAAGAGTTCTAGTACCTGCAGGACAAATCTTAGAAAAAAATTAGAATGTCATCAACAAAGAATAAGTGTGTTATGGGAGGGTCAGTAACCTTAAGACCAATTATGCTATTATTGTTCTGAGAAGCAGGCAAAGATCTAGATAAAACATCCATACACAAAATAAAAAGATAAGGGGATAGTGGATTCCCTTGTTTTAAACCTCTTGTCGGTTTAAATATATCTCCCAGTGAATCATTCAATAGAACAGACGTAGACACCGTAGAAATGCATTGACTTACTAGTTAACACCAATTATCACTAAATCCTAGTCTTTGCAGACATGCTAACAGAAAAGGCCATTCGATTCTATCGAATTCCTTTGACATGTCCAATTTTAAATCCGTAAATTCTCTTTTAGATTTGATTTTTTTCAATGTATCCACCAGCTCATGGGCAAGGATAATATTATCTGTCATTACTCTACCCTGAAGGAAGGATGTTTGGAAAGGAGATATAGTTTTATTCAAGAGAGGCTTTAGCTTGTTTGTTAGCCATGAGTTTTGAAATAATTATATAAGATGTATTACACAACTCATAGGTCTGAAATCAGAAGCAGTTTTAGGACAAGGAATTTTTGGTATCAAAGACAAGAACTCAAGAATTTGTTTCAACGAATGTTTAGAGTGCCAAATAGCTTGGACCGTATTTACGGTATCTTGACCCGCAACATCCCACATTTTTTGATAAAAACCTGGAGGAAATCCATTCGGACCTGGCGAGGTCCATGGTTTCATTTTAGAAACAACATTTTTTATTTCATCATATGTGGGAATAGCAAGCAACATATGATTATCCATCTCATTAATACAAGGACTAACATTATTCATAAATTCAGGCAAAAGAGTAGGATTGGAAGATGTACTCATACTTCCTTAATGGGAAAACAGATTATATGCCATCAAGTGCCTGTCAGTCAGCCAAGTACCATTGCTATCCTGGATACATTCAATTTAAGATCTTCTCGTTCTATAATTGGCTCTAATACGAAAATAATCAGAGTTTTTATCATCAAAATTAAGCATATCATCTTCCGGCCTTTGCCTATAAAAACATGAGAAGCTAGAATCCAATTTTCTACTATGCTAAACGATGCATAAAAGAATTTGGATATATATTGATCAAGAGTATGGGTCTCTGTACCACTGCTCATTCCCGACACAAAAATGAGGAAGTCGGGAAAATAATACTCAATTTAGGTTCAATATCATATGGTTACAATTGCATTTGCAAATGCTTAGTAGTTTCAGTGTAGCCCATATCCCACAATCAAAGACATTACATGTAATTCTGCACCTATTTTCTATTACCAAATGTATGTCAAAATTAACCATGAATTGCGCCCAGATGATTCAATTCTACATTATTTGTCAATGAAGAGAGACAAAATCACAAGCAAAATCAGCATGGAGAACATAACAAATCTATGGTCCTTAAATCACGACTAGATGTCGTATCCTCTGTAAGTAGTGTCGGATCAAGTGCATGTACATGAACTAACTACAAATAAGTGTTGCTTTTGGGTTGTCATAGTTCCAAGATTGTGTAGCTTGATGTTGGAGGATTCACAAATTCATGCATGGTCAGTTTTCAAGCTCTATGTTAAGGCTATTAGACGAGTTTACTAAATTCAACGGAGATTACCGGTATCCTGCAAAAATCATCCTTCAACCGGATAGAGTTCGGTAACTTTACGTGAAAATTTGATAACCCTACATCAACCTTAATAGATATTGTAATGCTAAATGTTTGATTGTAAACAACAACATTAGATGGACATTTCGAGGAAAATCTCGACTGAGGGAGTGGTCGTGCTCGTGCTCTACGCTCTATACTAATGTTAGACAGAAATTACATACAATCTTGGATTTCTTCTCGGAATTAAATTAAATTGCTGAAATTTTTTCGAAGTATGTCTAAAATCTCCATCAGGGAAAATACAATTTATTATCTGTCCCCTGGACAAAATTAAATTTCATTCACATGAAGGGTTTATGCCTCTCTGATTTGATTTTTTTTATTTTTAGTTAAAACAAAATTTTGGCACAACTGCCACTAAATGAAGGCCTAAAACTAGCTAGGGGGAATCTTATCTTGTCTTGCTTTAAAACATAGACCTCTGCATGAGACAAAGTTACACATTGTTTATTTACCCCGACACTGACTAGTAGTACATGATATGACCCAGGAGGCAAAACGCGGTCTTCCTCGATTTCCAGCATCATAAGACTGACTGATCCAGCATTAACGGCCCCGGTATATTTTGGTTACTGTCATTTCTTGGATAAAACTTGGATAAAAAGGTAATTTATTAATCCCCTTTTAGAGGTTGGGGCAAGTGTCTATATTTATTTTTACATTAACATTTTAATTGCATAATATAGCCAAGCCAATCATCTGGTTAGAATAGTAAAATCACGGGGGTTGGTAATTATAAAAATGGCTTCAAAGTGTTTGTAAAAGTTAAGACTTATCCTTAAAACACTTAAAAACCAAAAATTGATTGTTTATTATTAGTGGAAAAATTACACCATGATTACCAAACTAATCATCTATCATTTTCCTTCTTCTTCTTTATTTTTGTGCACCCAATCCATTCAAGTAGTCCAAGCAACAAAAAGAAAGAAAGATTACATGATACCAACTCCAACGTACCAAAGTTGGAAGAAGATGAAAAATTCCCACTTTCAAACTTTTATTCCCATTTGGAAAATTTAGAATTTTTTCTTTAAAGGCAACGTGGCGTTGGCTTCGAGTTTACCGAGAAAGTTACTGTTTCTCATGCTTGGCAACTAAAGATTAAAAGAGTGTTTCAACGTACACTTAAAAGTTAGCTTTTGAACCATGAATCCTAGAAATCGAATAGTCAGAAGTCAGTTTGGGAATAATTTTACAGACCCGACCTCTAAAATAATGGTTTTGTTTTTGATTTTTATTTTTCCTGGAAAAGTAAAAGTCAAAAATAAACTTGTATAATAATTTTGCTTTTAACTTCTATTTCTAGAAAAATAGAAGTTAAAAACAAATTTGTATCCAAACGCGGTCCGTGTGCTGCTATGTGGGTAGCATCATCGTGAATTAACGATGAAGAATGATTCACCAAACAACAAATCCTGGCTTACTCTGACTAGTCTAACTCAGAGAAAGAGACTGAAAAGCAGCACAGGCATCTAGACTATAGAGAGGTTTTGTTTGCGTGTGTGTGTGTTGTTGTTGTTTTCATGCGCATCAAAATCTCTGTATTTTCCATCTTTGTCTTGTTACCTTTCTCCTCGGTTGACTATCATGAAAGAAAAAGGAAGAAAGATGGTAATTTTCAGCAAGATAATGATCTACACGAAAATAGGAGAATTTTTCAATTCTGAACACTGAGAGATCCAAAAAAAACTAAAACACTAACAAAATCAGTCGAGATTTCTACAAAGAAGATCTGATAATCATATGATCATTCATCTACACTACATTCTAATCATCAAAGGGTCTCTAAAATTTGTACAGAAAGCAAAATCAAATGAGAAGAAGCCTGCCTAAACACCTTAACAATAGTACAGAACCTCTACTAAGCTCTCACTTCCCAGCTGCTGCTTCATCAATTGAAGTTCTAGTTGATATCTCATGTGATTCCGTAGATGATCTTGGACACGAATCAGTATCTGTAACAAACAAGAAACACAGGAATCAGAACAAACCCAGAATGAAAATTAAAAACAAGAGTTGGATTTTTTTTGTGTAATTACCTCTGGAAGAATTAAAAGAACGTTTACAATGTAGAATGGCACTCTGAATCCCGTCTTGTTGTTGTAACAATGAATCATCTCTTCTCTTTGATTGAACCCCTCCTGATGAAGAAGAATTTGTTGTTACAGGGTTCACTGATGATGCTGATCGACTTTTCCCTAAATGTTTTCTAACAATTCTTAGTCCATTTGGTAAATTACTCACCCCCTGTTTTCTCTTCGAAGACAATGATTCATCAATTTCAATCTTGGGTTGTAATGGAGAAAATGCACCACCATTGTTGTTGTATCTCTTAGAAACTCTCACATACAGAGGCTTAATCATTTTCAGATATTTCTGAACAACATCTTTAGAGATCAATTTCCTCCCTTCTTCATCTTCTACTTCGATTTCTTCTTGAGACGAGGACATGATTTTGTTGTTATTTGAAGCAGCAGAAGAAGATGAAGTATCTCTAGTGAATAATGAAATCATTGGTAGGATTTCGTCAACTCTGAATTTTACAGTAACAAACTTCCTACTCTGTTTTAGCTCTGTTCTGATGGTGCTCTGTTTCTCCTCTGGTTTTTGATCATCTGATTTGGGTTTAGGATTACTACTGTTACTCTTAAGCCCCAACATGAAAACCCTGATTTTAGTAGCTGTTTTGATTAAAGAAACAGGAAATTGAACTTTAGGATTATTATTAATACCACTCTCAACTGATGATGAAGTTGAAGTTGTAGAAGATGAAGATTGAAACAGAGGAGAAACTGATTTGCCACCATCCCCTTTGAAGAAAATATCATCAGAAGGAGAAAATGTTAAATTATTTGGTGAAGAATCAATTTGATTTCCACCACTTGTTACAGAACCAGGAGATACTGTAAAATCAAACCCATCCTCAACTGTTGTTACAGAATCACCATCATCATCTTTGTCTTCTTCTTCTCCACCATTGTTATCTTCTTCATCATCATCAGGGACTGTAAATTCCAGATCAAAAAATGGTCCTTCATCATCAGCATCACCATCAACAACACATTCTTCTCCTTCATCTTCAACACTCATTTCACTAACAGTAGTAGCAATAGTAGTAGTAGCAATGGGTTGTTGCTGCTGTTGTTTCTCAGTAGTTTTATTAACTCCATTACTACCACCAACTCTCCAATACTTGAGTAAACTAAAAGCTTCCATTGTTGGGAATGCCAGAATTTGAGTGATTTCTGAAAGATGGGTGTTTGATTTATGTAATGGGTCTGGTCTGGTTTTTACTATTTCAATATACTTGGATAAGAAAGTGGTGAAAATGAGAAATTGAAAAACAGAGTGAGGAAATACTAAAAAAAAGAAAAGAAAACAGAGTACTGAATTATAATTTAAAAAATGTGACAGAGAAAACAGAGAGAGAGGGGAGGGAATAGTGCTTTTAACAGAGAGAAGGGGTTCGGTTTGGTTGTTTGGTAGTAGTACTGAATCTGCTTTAAATTTGTTGTTGCTGGTACTGTGAGTTGTTGTATTTTAATGGAGGTCTGGAGGGGTACGTGGTGCTGGAGATGTACAGAAGTCAGAAGCATGTGAGGTCTCTCTTCCAGAGTCAGAAGCAAGAAGAAAGAAAGAAAAAAGCATTTTCCATTGCACTCTATTGTACACGGTAAATACCCATTTTAACCCCCCAAGTTCAGTCAATTTTAATGAAAGATGGTAAAAAAGTCGAATTCTGATTCAGTTTTTAGATATTTTCCATTTACCCAGTGTTTTAGCAAGTATGGATTAATTGCTGATTTAGACTTGTGTAAGTGAACTAATGTGATTGTTTAATTCTGATGAAGTTGACTGATTATCTTGCCAAGCTATAAATGAATGATATGTGAAAGTTTTGGACCATTGACATTGATATGAACTTGGAAGAGTTAGCTAGAAACTTGGAACGGAGATGTAGTACTAGCAAGCATCATTATGGAAAATCTTAAATAAGTCGGTTGACGTTTAAACGAGGCATTCGTGCGCTATTACCTCTCATTTATTAACTGGGGGTAGAAGAATCAAGAAGGGGAGAGGACATGCTAGGGACTTGGATCCACCACAATAGGTCCACAAACAATGGATGAGCCATAACGAGCAGAGCAGGTATGGGCAACTGAACTGAAGTAGTTAATCAACTGGCCGTCGAAATTTACTTTGGCTATTTTTATAAAAAAATAAGGGACATTTTATAAAGTACTTCTGTTTTGAAATGTACACTTTAAGAGTACCCTCGTTTGTTTACAAATTTTCTAAATATCTTGTTTTATTCAAAATGTAAATTCCATCCAGTTAAGTGCTGCGTGGCAGTTATCTTTTCAATTAAAAGTCTTGTTTACCCCTGAACTACATCTCCTTGGTAGAGAGGATAAATGATTCGACGATCCTGAACTATGCTCGTCGAACCTGAAAGTGGTGTAACGACCCTGAAAAATATTGTAGAAGATTGATTGTCCACCAACCAAAAACCCCATGACACTTGGGAATGATGAACCCTTTCAGGGAATGATGAAACGAACCTGAAAATGATGACGCGATCCAGAACCGAGCTCGACAAATTGGAAAAATGATGTAGAAGTAAACGTACTAACAAGTAAATGGTAAAGAAGTAATCTTTAAAAAAAAGTAAACTAATGTTAACTAAGTAGGATGGAAAACTAAACAGTTGGGGCATTTCAGAAAATTTATAAGAAAACGGGGGTAACAAAAAAACGAGGTCAATAAAATGGGGGTACTTTATAAATTCTCCCAAAAACAATTGGAAGTTGCCACTTTACTTGCTGTTTGGAGGAAAACATAACTGCATAAATATTTTTAATCAAGCAGTATCGCAATCAAATCTTGTCAAAATATGCATGAGTATTTACCGTTATATAGTGACAGTTTTTCTGCCACCCCATCCCACCTTGACACTGTCGCCACTGCATTGATTTTTGGAGGCATTTCTATATATGAAGGAAAATGATTGTCGATGTTTCTGTAGTACGACGGAAAAATCATTAGGTGGTGATATCAGTGATCTGAATTTAAAACTAGTTAACACTATATCTTTTACAGTGATAAAAAAAGATTTCGCTACGTATTAGATATCAGTAGCCTGAGTTCAACACTCGTCAGCACTGTATTTTTTACAATGATAAAGGAGATTTTCACCATGCAGTGATTTCTTTGATCGTAGAAGTGTCAAAGAGAGTGTAAATAAAAAATAATACAAAAGTGCATTGCAAGGGTAATAAGTAAAGTATGTCTTTTTTACAGTGACTTTCTTTTACACACAAAGTAGAAGTGGTAGTTATTAGGGCTGAACATGGTGTCGGTTAACCGTTGGAAACCGACCGAACCAGACCAATAAGCAAGAAACCGAACCAAACCATTTAGATTTGGATTGGTTTGGTAAAAAATTTTGAAAAACCGACAGTATTGGTTTGGTTTTGGTTTGGCCTGAAAACCGAACCAAAAACCATTGGAAAACCGATAAATATAGACCGTTGATTAATATCAGATAGATTCAATCCACACCCTTCATATTTCTTAAGTTATAACCCAAGTATACATTCGTCGACCTAATTTTCACTTCACATCTTCGCCTCCTTCTTCACTCTTCAGTTCATAGAACAGAAAGTTGAGATGTCATGGTTGCGATTCTCTAAACTCTAGTAGAATCTAATCATCCCCTCCCCTCATTCTTCTTCTTCTTCTCCTTCTCCTCCTCCTTCTTTTCAGGCGAAATCTGTTCATATGAGTTTGTAATTGTAACCTGTCAGTGTTATCTAGGGTTCACTAGTAGAAGGTATCATCTTCATTCTTCAGACGAAATAAACAAGTGAACATCTAATTTCTTTTAAGAGGTATCATATTTATCATTTATGTAACTTGGGTTACTTGATTTACATGATTTATATTTAATCTAGGGTTTACTAAGATGATTTGATTTTGCATGTTTTGTTTTTTTGCAGGATTAAGTTGATTTCTTTGATTCAACTATGGAGGAATCAGGATCAACACCAGTAAGATATTTTTCCTCAAGAATTAGAAAAATAGGATTCTAAAATTTGCAGTCTTCTTTTACTAATTCGTTCAAGTGATTGGTACCACTGTGTCAATTCGTTCTTTTAGCTCTAGCTGAGAGGACATCCAGTGAATTTATCTACTCCTTAATTAATTATAACATTAATTTTGTGCTTATGCAACAACAAAAAAAGAAAAAAAAAGGATGAATTAGGGAAAGTTGGCAAAATCTAATCATGTTATTGTATAAGTCAATTAGGGATTTTTTTTTTGTGTAAAATCATGTTCACGTTCAACTTCAGTTCTGTATCAATGTTAATGTTAATGTTAAGTCAATTAGTCAAATAGAATCGTCAACAATCTCTCAGAGAAGGAGTAGAAAGAAATGATTTTTTTTTCTTTTCCTAGTAGGTCTATATCTAATGTATGCAGTGGAAGAAGATCTCTTCATTTTCTTCCTTCAGAAATCTATGACCAGCTTACTGTGCGTCTGTGCCCACGAAGGATTTTTTTTTCTTGTTCTTTTTGAAACACACGAAGGATTAATAAACAAGAAACTTATCTTTTTAATAAGTAGTATTTGAATGCACTTTGATATGCTTTTTTTACATGTTATCTGATTTGAATTTTTGCCTTGTTTATATTCAGGCTTCCGTTAACTCAAATGCATTGTTGCCACCACTACATCCTCCTCCAAGATCTTCTAACGCCTCTACTGAAGTTAGTTCAGTTGCAAAAGTACCAACTGCTGGTGAAGCTCCATCTGCACCAGCTGCCAATGTTTCCGATGCTGGTACCATCACTGTCACTGCACCAGCTTCTAAGAAGCGGAAGAAAACTTCATGGGTTTGGGATCACGTTGATATGGACCCTCCTCCTTCGATAATGGTAACTTGCAAGAAATGTAAACAGAGAATGAAAGCTGACTCTTCTACACATGGGACCGGCTCCTTGAATAACCATTTAAGAAAGTGTCTGAATCTTATTCCTAAGGATTCTGGTCAGTCGACTCTTTCTTTTGAACCTGCTAGGCTGGGAGAAGATGAAAAGTTAGTTGCTGTAACTTTTTGTCAGGATTCGTGTAGAAAAGCATTGATTATATTCATCATAGTGGATGAGCAGCCTTTTAGAATAGTTGAGGGGGAAGGTTTCCGAGAATTTTGCAAGGTACTTGAGAGTAGATTCAAGATACCATCTCGTATCACTGTACGGAGAGATGTTATGGAACTGTTTGAGTACGAGAAAGTGAGATTGAAGAATTATTTCAAGGTTAATAAAGTCAGAGTTTGCCTCACCACTGACACATGGAGCTCACTTCAGAAGTTGGGATATATGGTTATTACAGCACATTGGATAGATGCTAGCTGGAAGTTGCACAAGAAGATCATTAGTTTCATCCAAATTGTAGGTCATAGCGGTGAGACTATTGGTAGGATGATAGGAACATGCTTGTTAGATTGGGAGATCGAAAATGTGTTTACTATAACTTTAGATAACGTTTTTGCCAACGATGTAGCTATAACATATCTGCAAAACCAAGTACTCAGAAAGAATTCAGATTTAGTGAAGGGTTTCTTACAAGTGAGATGCGCTGCTCACGTCCTTGCCCTGTTGTAAAGCATGGAATGAAGGAGTATGACATCTCAATTAAGAGAATAAGGGCAGTAGTGAAGTATTGTATGAGTTCTCCTGCAAGATTGAAAAAATTTATGGACTGTGTCACTTACGAGAAGATTGAATGCAAGAAGGGTTTGGTCCTAGATGTAGACACCCGTTGGAATTCGACATTTACTATGTTAGACTCAGCTGAGAAGTATCAGCCAGCTTTTGAGAGGTTAGAGTATGAGGACAAGGCATTCAAGAAGAAGTTCTGTTTTGTTGAAAGTCAAATTCCTTTAGTTTCTTCTACTTCTAGTACTTCCACCGTTGATAACCAACCTGACTGGGATGTGGATGAAAACCAAGATGCAGACTTAAGTTCTGATGAAGAAGTTATTGCTACTGCAAAGAGAGGAAAGAAACGCAAGAGAACAAGTTCTGATAAGGCCCCATCAGCACCTCCTTTGCATGCGCCATACCCATCAGATTGGTCGTATGCTAGAGCCTTCGCGAAGTTTTTGAAGGTATTTTTTGATTTTACTGTCAAGTTCTCTGCTTCTACTCATGTTACTGCACACGAATTCTTGTTTCATGTGAGTGTTATTCATCGAACTTTAAACACATGGGCAAATCACAAAGATACATTTCTTTCTAGCATGGGTCTTAAAATGCAAAGTAAATATAACGAGTATTGGGGACGTTATGAAAAGATGAACAATCTTATGTTTATTGTTGTATTATTGAATCCACAAGATAAAGAATTAGGATTGAAGTTTCTTCTTGGCCAGTTAGGAATTGGTGGTGGTTATTTGAGAACAGAACTAATGGATCTTGTAATGAGGGACTTTAAGGCACTTTTTGAAGAATACTGGGATGTCCAAATGAGTGCTGGAAACTCAACAGTTGTAACAGATAGTAGTGGTGGTAATACTGTTGGCGCTGAACCAGATGATGAAGGAGATTGTGCTGCAGCCGCCCTTATGGCAGAGAGAGCAAGAGAAGAGAGGAAAGTTTTGATGATGAAGGAAAAAATGAGCTGGAGACTTATTTGAGAGAGAAACGAGAACCGCGGAAAGAGAAAGTTTCTTTTGATATCTTAGGTTGGTGGAAGACGAACTCGACTAGGTATCCTACTTTGGCACTAATCGCAAGAGATATATTGGCTATACCCATCTCTTCAGTGGCATCTGAATCTGCCTTTAGCACTGGGAGGCGTATTCTCGATCCATATCGAAGTTCTTTACTTCCCACAACAGTTGAGGCATTGATTTGTGCTCAAAATTGGTTGAAGACGCCGATTGATCTTGATACTTCTTCCTTGGGACCAGAAGAGGAAGTTAGTTCAGGTATTATTTCATTTGTTAATTTGTTTGTAGTATAGCAGTTTAGCTTATTGATGACATACCACAAAATGTTCAGATTATCTAGTTCATGTATGTCAGCTTATGGGTGACTCATAAAACTTCATATAATTAGCTCATAAGTCACATATAGGAATTATAGATCATTCGCTTTATTTTGTGAGTTGTAAGGTCAAAGATCAAGCTTTATCATTTCAAATCATTAGTTTAGAGTTTGTGATACTTATCTTTTGGAGGTAAAGCAACAATTCCAGTGCTTGCTGTAACTCTCTGGATTTTGCAAGTGGACTGGATTTCACCATTTTGAAATGTCTATCATGCTCCTGAGATTTAGAGGCTGGATCTAAACAGTCAAAATTGGGTTGGGGGATTTAAGTTGCAAGAACTGTAACTCTGTTGTATGCTATTGAGAGATAAATCTTCTACTTCTGAATTAGTTCTAGCCAAACAATTGAATTCAGTTTCTCTTTTACTTTGATTAAATTTAACAATCATCTCAGCATCATCATTAATTTCTTCCCTAATTGAATTTCAGAAAATCCTAAACAATCTTCAATTTTTTCTCTTTCAACTCACTGTATACTATCTGATCGTGCATTTGTTCATTGCAGAATTTTTGGACTCTCTCTCTAAATCCATGTTCGTAAACATAACAGATGATGATGTTGAGGACTAAGGAGTACCAAGGTAATTCATCTCACCAATTGGAAGCATGTTTTCTTTGGATTTAATTTAAAGTCTTAATGTGCTAATTTAGTGCCTCTTAAACCTGTTAAGTTATTACCTGTTCAGTTAGCAAAGAAAGATACATTGTCCTCCTGATGGTGTGTTTACATGTCACGTCTTTTCACTGTTAGCATTTTCATGTATTGTTTGCCATCATGATTAGTGGAAATATACGTGAATTAGATTCTAACTACCAGTTGCTTGCCATTTTCATATACATGCAGTCAGCAACCCTGGAAAGTCTGAAGCTATCAGTTGATTTTGTGGATGCATAGCTGGAAAGTGTCGATGTTGTTCAGATGTTATGGAGACTGTGGATCTTTTGAATTACTAATCTTTATCTTTTGAATTGTGTTTAAGAATGTTATGAATTTGGATTATGTATGGAATGGGAATGTATGTAGCCTGTAGGTAGGTTTGAAAATCTTTAAACCATGTTTTTTTTTTCTTAGATTTGAACTGTCAGTTTCCTGAAACTGACATAGCAGCCGGTTAACCGATAAACCGCTGGAATAAACCGAAACCGGCTAGAACCATTAAGAAACCGAACCAATGGTTAATGGATTGGTTTGGTTCATATTTTAAGAAACCGATAGTATTGGTTTCGGTTTTGGTTTGGCTAAAAACCGAACCAAAACCGACCATGAACAGCCCTAGTAGTTATGTGGTTGTGCAAATGTGCAGTTAAAAACGATTTTAACACGAAAAAAGAAGACCAAAGATAACAAAAGTAGTATTTAGATTTAAAGAGTAAAAAAAAAGCAACAAAAGTACTTTTCATAAAAGAGGTTAAAAAAATTAAAAACATAAAAAGAAAAAGTAAAAATTCAAAAATCAAAAATCAGAAAATGAAAGAAAAGAAGAAAGGTTTAAAGAGGGTCAAGACAAACAGAGGAATCCACCACCAGGGTCCAAGGGTAGTTTCTATTAACTACTTTTCTCACTTTTTCCTTTTCTTTAGCCTGAAATTGGAATCTGATTTGTTTCTAATAAGCACTTTTTTTTAGTTATTATAAGCCATGGAAACTCACTTATTAAAAGCACTTTTTGAAGTCAAAAACTCAAAGATTTGTATGATGGTGAAGGGACTGTGGGGGTTGTTTACATTATATCCCTAAGAATCAGCAATTTCCAAGTGATTTAGACTTACATTTTAAGACCCTACATCATAAGTAATAAGTTACAAATTAACTTATTGGATAATGTATGATTCTCAATTTTTTAACCATGTAGTGTAGTCCCTTTCCATTTTCCCTTTTGTTTTTTTGATTTCTTTTTTTTTTGAACTAATGTAAATGTATTTGACATAATTTTGTAGTCATGTTTTTTTTTTTAATCGATAAAGAATTTGGTGTTACCAATTTTCATATTCAGGTCGGTTGTATTGTTTCCTTACGGCTTTATCACCATATCACAATGAGATTTATGGCAAAACATGTTACAAATATTTAAAAATTTCTCCATCCAATATTACCGGCGAATAAACAAACACTTTGAGCGTGATCAAATTGATGATTTAACTGAGTTCTCAACGATCAAAATCCGTTAAACAACCGGTTACGGAAAACGACCCTTGTTACTCCTCCGTGGCGGCGTAATTTTTTTTTTCTTCTTTGGAACCAATACAATAATAAGGTGTCTGGAGTTTTTGGATACACCGTTACAAATTGTTTTTCGACTTCTAAAAATCGAAATATAAGAAAATTAATATCGCGACTTAATTTCAAAATGATCTTTAGGAGCAAAAATTGTTGACTTAATATGTAACAAAACATAACTTTTGGTATTAACTTCTACTCCTATAAAAGGAGAAACACTTTTACGTATGGTATCCAAACATGCTCCAAATAACATTTTATGTAAACTGAAAAGTGCTCCTGATATCTAATTAAGTTAATAATAATAATAATAAAGAAACGATATAATTTCAAAATAACTTTTAGAAATAAAAATATTAACTTGTTGTGAAGTAAAATTTATTTGTTTCTGATTTGTGTTTTTGGTTCTCTAGAGACACATCAACTTCGGGTATTCAAACACACTCTGATAATGACACTTTACAGAAAAGAAGAAAAGTGCTCATGACTCATGAGTGCCTTGATCGATTTTGAGATGGGAAAGAAATCACACATCCAAATCAAACAAGGAAGATCATCGTATTAATTTTGCGAAATCATCGCCATTAATCTTCCATGCTAATCAAGTGCAATTATACTTTAAGCTAAAACATTTCTTCTTAAAACATCATTCTAATAAACTTTTTCATGTGAAAAACTATACCAATGGTCTATCATTTCATTTGTGTGTGTATATATACTCCTTTTCAGGTATACTATTATTAGCATATGTATTGGGCTTTTGATATATAATATATAATGATGATAGTATCACGAGGCTTATCTATACTCTGATTTTCATGTTTGTGTCATCTTCAGAAAATCATTTCAAGATCTCCATTTCTTTTCTTTTCTTTTCTTCTGTAAATCCCCATTACTGACATACTCCACTACTCATAGCTAGCTTAATGGTGACCACTGTTTGAATTTCATCTTCTCTGCACTTTCTTTGTCATCATCATCATCATCATCATCATCGATGAGGTGATCATGATTCATAACATAAGTTGCTTCATATTTTTTTGAATATATCACTTTTGATGTTTGTTTTGAAACTGGAGGAAAATCATGCGACCTTTTTTTTCTTCTTTGTGTTGTTAAAAGCCCATTGCAAAAGCTGGTTTTAGTAAAAATGCCTAAACAACGATTGATTTTTGATGAGAATGATTTTTCTAGTTTGTTCGTCTCTTAAGCTCGATTGTGGCTTTGAATACATGGATGCGATTTAACGTGAAAAATGTAAACTACCAACCATATATATGTATAGTCATTTGTGTATGTCTATAAGAACCTGCATGAGCCCTTTCCTAGAATATTAAAAGACGCTGGTAACAGATTGTGCAGCTTCGATGAAGTATATATAGGTTTTGGTGTCATGCCGGTTTAAATGAACAGAGATTATACACTTCTTAGATGGGGCGTCATGGTCGGAGATTCGGCCATCATCAAGCTTAAGTGTTCTTCTGATCCAGCCACGGAACAATAATGTATACAAAAATCAAAAATGTAACCAAACTCTCTGGTAAGAACTAAGAAGACAAGATGTTCATGCAAGTAAAACAACTGTGATCGATAAGAGTCACGGAAAGGGAAATGAGGCGGAATATTTAGTGGGCTTTAGAAACAAGCCCATTGAATGTGACTACGTCTTTTAAATCATGTCAACATTGTCGATCCGATGTGTCACTTGAGCATGTTTTAGCTTATATTCCGCAGTTCAACCTGCACCTTGTTTCATCCTCTTCCGGGTAATGCAAATTCTAGTTGGACATGGAAAAGCATAACTCATGGTCTTGAAAATTCTTAAACATGTTAAGTGGCTCTATGACAGCTCCATTACAAGACTGGAATGATCTTCCTTTTAGTAACTGTTAATGGTGGCTCAGCTGGTTGATACTGGTTCAGCTCAATGGAATAATTCTTTTGTACAATAGCTTTTTACTCGAAATTAGGTGAATCCGAACCCTTGCTATACCTCTGCAACTAGATCAGCCGGATAAGCTTATTTGGCCTTTTACTGCTTCTTTTTCCTCAGCTTTATGCTTCAATAGTGCAACATTCATATGTTCTTTCCTGGATTCAGACTTGGTAGTTTAAGAGTTCTCGCATTAATATTTTCAACACTGTTGATTTCATTCATGTCATACTTTGCATCATTCACACATATAGAAACTTAGATGTAGAGTCATTTTTAGTAACAGTAATCCTAATCCTAATACTGCCATTCGTCATGTTAGCTCTTATATTGCATATCATCACCTTGGTAGCCCAACTGATATTGCAGTGAGTACTAGTAGAACCATTTCCATCTTTAGTGTGACTTGGAAACCTCCTCCTCTACGTTATTTGGAAATAAATATTTATGCTTCTTTTAACCATAATACTCTTATAGCTGGGTATTGGTATTATAATAAGGGATCATGCAGGAGTACCCTTTGTGGTGGGAAAATGATGTTTGAAATACCTCAGAACATGAATCAAGCTGAATCATGGGCTCTGTTTGAGGCTATGCAGTTGGCTACTATTTGTGGTTAGTCATGAATTATCTTTGAAACTGATAATCTTAAATCAGTATATGTTCTTATCTTCAGCAACCGTCTCCTCTTCTTCCAGATTGGAAAAGTATGTCTTTATTTATGCAATATGCAATCATATATAATACTCCATCCGTTAAGTTTTACTTAATTTTTTAGAGTTTTTTATGCAGATTAAGAAACATCGGAGAAAGTAATTTTTTTTCCAAATCTACCAATATTAATAGCTTCCTAAAAATTTAAAGCACATAGTTTTTAGTTTCTAAATTTAGTGTAAATTGCGAATCCTGTTGTAATTTAATTTGGATAAACCAAATATTCCTCCATGGAGTAGATTTAAAAATTAGAATAAATATGTATTTGTTGATTAAAATGAAAATTAATGGCATGGGGTGATTCCAAAGCAAAGGAAAATCAGTCAGAATTTCGGGAAAATACTTAAGCCCTCATCTCTTTTGGAATACGAAAAAACCCATAAAACATCAAGTAAAACAGAACGGTATCGATGGAAGTATTAATAATGCTTGGTATTTTGTTTTTGTTTATAGAAGTTGTAACAAGGCAGCGGACGCTCTAGTTAAAGCTGCTCGCATGTTTAACTCATGTGAGGAATGGTGGTCTTATCACCTAACTTGTTAGTTCCTCGCTTTATTTATGATATAATTGCTTGCTATGTAATATATGTTCCCTTCATTAAAAAAAGCCCCCACCTTATTTTCTTTTCATATTTCCTCAATGTATCACATCATCTCTGGTAGCTACTATTATCACTAATCATTTATTTTAGTTCAGGCCCAATAGCCCTAAAGTTGGAGAGGTTCTTTCAATCGCAAGAATTTTTCCTCCCGAGAACCTAATGACTGAATCTATTTTAGTTTTCTTAGGATTTTGATGCGCGTCGTTTACATAAAAAAAATTAATTACTTATATTTCACGGAATTAACTAGTAAAATAGTGGTAATAAATTCGATTTGTTAAGAGCAAAGAGTTTCTAATTGTTAAAAATATCAAAAGGGGATTTGGATTGTGAAACTAAATAATTAAATATTATAAAATAATAAAATAATAAAAGTTGATTGAAAACAATGGAAAGAAACATGATCAAGGAATATTTCGCCATCACGGAAAATAAACTTAGATAAAATACTTATAATCTCTGCACTTTCTTTGTCATCATCATCATCGATGAGTTGATCATGATTCATAACATAAGCTTCATATTTTCTTGAATATATATAACAAGATTTGTGGTTACTTCTTTGATGTTTGCTTGAAACTGGAGACAAATCATGTGACCTTTTTTGGTTCCTTTTTTGTCTTTGTGTTGTTCAAAGCCCATTGCGAAGCTGGGTTTAGTAAAAATGCCAGAATCTCGGCAACAAACACAGATGTACATGTCTCAAAAAATTTTGGGAGGCCGCCTAAATATGAACTATTTTTTGGGGACCATAATTTTTTTTTTTGGGTAAAGATATTAGAAGTAAATCTAGGTCACCCCTTATCTAAATATTAATATTAATACCTAAATTACCCTCCTGATTAATTTTGGATGATGATTAGTTAGTGTTAATAATAGTTAGTGTAATGATTAGTGAGATGATTAAGTTAAAGATAATTAGTGAGATTAAAAAATCAGATGGTTTTTTTTTTAAAGAAGTAGAATTATTGAGAGAGTAAAGTTAGAGAAGATGAAGAAGGAAAACATGAAAAACGATGGATTTTACCAACCACAACCGGAGGAAGGGTATTTGGGTACCCAGGTGTGCTTCAAACTTAGATAATGTTGGTTGAATTGCTCCAAACTTTCAAAAAAATGAAATTTTTTATGTAGATTTAGGCCAGTTCGGTTACCATATGTCAAGAACATGTAACCGAACACACTTGAAAGTGTAGTTCGGTTAGTTTTTCCAAACACGCAGGTTACCGAACTCGCTCGTTAATGGAGGTTTTGGTCGTACAGTGTAATGTTCGGTTACCTAGGATAAAATGGTAGGTAACCGAACTTTGAACTTAACAATTTATTTGGGTACATCTTGTCTGTTCGGTTAGTTCGCAAACTTCAACGCAACCAAGTTTCCAACCGAACTACAGGTTAAAAGTAACCTAGTGTTAGAAGTTCGGTTGGTTCGCAAACTTCAACATATTTTGCGAATCAACCGAACTGGGCTTATATATGCATATATGCAATTAGGCAAACGTTCGGTTACTATTATATTTATTTCTTGGCGAATTAGGTAGAGTTCGGTTACGAAGTTTCAAAGGTAGAGTTCGGTTACAAAGAAAACTTAATATTTTTTGCGAACGAACCGAACTTGTGGACTTCTCATTATTTTCGTAAATTAAAGTTCGGTGATATCCTTATTTTGAGAAGGAACCGAACTTATGGACTTGTGTTGTTCTAATACAAGGAGTTCGGTTAAACGTATTTTTTTTGCGAATCAACCGAACTCTGAGTTCGGTTAAGAAAAAATTAATTCGTGATAACCGAACTTTTCTATGAAAAAACCCTCCATTAAATCTCTCTGCAACTTCCATTTTCAACTCATTTTAATGATTACTTCTCATTTATTCAACCAAAAACGAATGACAAGTAATGGGTTTGTGAGAATATCTTTATTAATGTTTTAAATTAAGCTATATATATATATAGTGGTGGTGGTGGTTGGTGGTGGTGGTAATCGGTGGTGGTAATTGGAGGTAGTGGTGGTAATCGGTGGTTGGTGGTGGTGATAATCGGAGGAGGTGGTGGTGGTAATCGGCGGTGGTGGGCGGCAGTGGTGGTGGTAATCGGTGGTTGGTGGTGGTGATAATCGGAGGTGGTGGTGGTGGTAATCGGAAATGGTGGGAGGTGGTGGTGGGAGGAGATGGTGGTTATATATATATATATATAGGTGGTTATTGGGTTGGTTTTAAATTAAATTAGGTTAAGAGTAGGTTAGTCATTTCAATGTTTTAGGACACCCCTTATAACTATAAAGAAGGTGGCCTAATAAAACCATGATCCCCTCAAAAAAATCATGATCCCTACAAAATCGTTCCTAAATATGGATTGATTTTTTTTTTTGAGAATGATTTTTCTAATTTGTTTGTCTCTTAAACTCGATCACAGCTTTGAATATATGCATGGAGGCAATTTAACGCGAAAAGGTAAACTACCAACCATATTTACGTACTCCCTCCGTTCTTTTTTAATAGGCCAGTTTTGTTTTTAGCGAAATTTAAGGAAATTAAGAGAACTAATCATTGAAAGTGGTCCTCATGACACTTGTCAATAAAAGAAGTAAAGTCCCCATGACACTTGTTAGCAAAAGAAGTAAAGTGAAGTGGTCCACATGACACTTGTCATCAAAAGAAGTTAAGAGAAAAATGGTCCCAAAAAATTAAAATAACATTTGATTTCCCCAATTAGGAAACTGGCCTATTTTTTGAAACTTTTGTTTATAGAAACTGACCTATTAAAAAAGAACGGAGGGAGTATAGTAATTTGTGTATGTCTATAAGAACCTGCAGTAGTATATCTGAACGGCAACCAGTGAACGGAACCCACCAATCCCTTTCCTAGAATGTTAAAAGAAGTTGGTAATAGATTGTGTAGCTTCGATGAAGTATAGGTTTCGGTGTCATGCCCGTTATATACGTCGAACGGGGAGCCACGGAACAATAATGTATACAAAAATGTAAAATGGTAACTCTCTGGTAAGAACAAAGAAGACAAAAGGGTTCATCACATTAAATGTAAGTAAACCAGTAAACCAAAAGTGATCCATAAGAGTCACGGAAAGGGAGATGAGGCAGAAAATTTAGTGGGGTTGACAAACGAGCCCATTGAATGTGATAAGACTACGTCTAACCATACTGAATAAAGAAAAAATGAATGTGAAATAACAAAATCAGAAATTTCCTTAACCACATTTTTTTTAATGGTAAATCTACCTTTTAGTATTAGTGTTAGTAATCTGGATTAGTGATTAAAACTTTTGTTTAGTGACTAAGATAATTTTCAGAATTATAAAGGTTTGTTTAAATTAAAAATTTTGGGGAAAAAAAAATCAAAGTTTTTATTGAGAAGGAGAAGGAGAAGGAGAAAGTGAGAAAAATTTTCTTCTTGATTCAATGGAGGATGAGGAGGGTCATCATTCATCTAAAAAACCTAGGAAAATACACATAAACTATAACAATGATTTCCAAATGGCTGATTTCTTAGATTATGAGAATGATTTTACACAAACTCAAACTCAAGCTCAAACTCGAACACAAACTCAATATGATGATTTTTATGAGCCAAATCCAGATGATGAAGACATTGATGCTTCTAATACACATGTACACTTCTATCTTATGCTCAATCTCACTTCTATAGCTCGAAATTATGAAAAATTTGTGATTTTCCCTCATGGTTCGGCGAACCAGGTTGAGGTTCGGCTCGCTGAAACTGTTTACTGCATGCGCCGAACATATATTTTTCAATTCCAACCCTTTTGCTAGACACCGGTTCGGCTTATATGAAAGTTTCATAGAAAGCCCAACCTACTCCTGACTGATCCGAAATAAAAATTATTACTGATTCGGCTTATATATCGAAAATCGTATGAGCAGAAAATGCAATTGTTAATTTTTGGGTAAAAATATTGTTACTAGTTGGCACATATTGAGAATATCATATAAGTCGAAACCTCTAAATTTTCACGGTTCTACACATAATATGATTATCGTATGAGCCGAACGTTACTATTAATTTTCCTTTGTAGTATTTAACCTTGCGATATTCTTTGTAGATCGTGCTTGGCGGACCTGTACCCATGGAAAATCAACCTGATCGAGTAGAAATAATTCACGAAGACACCAAGGATCACTTCCAAAATGATTTGGTGTGTAAGAAGTTTTTGTTTACTTTAATGTTGTCGGAATATTCCAAAGTTTTTCTTACTAATTATTTGTTTTTGAATGAACGTAGAGATGGAAAACTAAACCTGAAGTTCTGGCTTGGGTTGAGGAACATGCGATGAAGATAAATTGTGTACTAGTTAAAGGACAACAAAGCCGATGGGATCGGTTTGAAATGATTTGTGAGCATAGTGGAACCGGTGCTAGCAAGGTTAAAAAGGGTACTGTATATGTTGGGAAGACCGGGAGAAAGAATAGGACGAAGACGAAGAAAAGAAATTTCCCTTTCAAGCTCGTTTTCAACCTCAAGAATAAGTCATTGAACAAAGATGATCAATTTTGGATTATGAATAAAGATATGGATTGTCGTCATAACCACCCACGTCCCAAAGACCTTAAGTAGCGCGATCAAACCCAACGAGATGCTAGAAGTGGATAAAATGACACGAACACGTTTTCCACCGTCTAGGATTCTTAGAAAATTGAAGGCGGACGACAAGAATAACAAGTCGACTATGAAAACTATCTACAATGCAAGACAAAAGATTAGAAGACTCAATTTGAAAGGTAGGATGGTGATGCAACAAGTAATGTGGTTAGGGGTGAAGAATAACTACGCTTGCCAAAAGAAGTTGGATGACTTCGGTCAAGTCACACACCTTTTCTTTGCCCACCCGAAATACGTCCAATTGGCTCTATGCTTCCCACAAGTTCTTATATTGGATTGCACGTACAAGACTAACAAATATGAGATGCCGTTGATAAACATTGTGGGGCATACGTCGACAAAGGCACCGTTCACCGTGGCTTTTTGTTTCTTGAAAAATGAGAAGAAAGAGAGTAAGTTTGGGGGTTAGAACAATCGCAGTTAATCTTCCGGGAGGGTGCTCTTCCTAAAGTGTTCGTTTCCGATCAAGATTCATCGTTGATGTATGCTATTAACAAGGTATTTCCGAATGCATTCGATTTTCTTTGTACGTTTCACATATGGTGCAATGTGAGGAAAAAATTCCAATCGAAAATTCAACCACTTAGTTGAAAGAATTAGAGAATATTGCTAAACTACCGGTGGAGACACGAGTAAATAAAAATAAGGAATTCTTGAAAGAATATCAACATAATGAGATGTTGTGGGCTTCTTTCCAAGGAGAATGGGAAGCTTTGGTATGGTCAATCACCGAGGATGTCAACGAAGAAAATTTTAAAATGCTTATTAAGCATTAAAAAGCCGACTACCCCTATGTCATTACTTACTTGGTCAAAGATGTATTGAAACCTAATAAAGAAAGGTTCGTGTCTTGTTTCACAAATCGGCACAAACACTTCGACAACCAAGCCACAAGTATGGTAGAGTCGGCTCATTACCGGTTGAAGAAGCACCTTTTTGGATGTGTTGGTACTTTTGTCACGGTTTTTGATGCAATTGATGAATATTTCAAAAGTGATGTTGTGAGAATTAAAGTCGCGTTCGAGCATAACCTTATGTTCAGAGACAAGCGGTATGGTACTAAATGGCTACGGGAATTAATTTATAGAGTCTCCCATCTATGCATCGACTTGTTGAAGAAAGAAGTGGATTTGATTGAGACATTAGGCGCCAACTTGGAGGAAGAGTGTGTTTGTAAAATGAAGACATATATGGGACTTCTATGACGCCACGACCTACTTCGGTACAAGGATGGTATCATACCATTTGAGGATATTGATCATTTTTGGAAACAATTAAGCTTTAATCCTGACGACAAGGATGATCTAGAGATATGGGACACGACAAATGGGAAAAAGTTGGCGGAGATGTATAGGAATATGTACAAAGCTCAAAAGAAAATCCTATGGGACAACATGATGCCGGTCATGTATCCTTTCACCCAAGAAAATATTTTGGAGCCGGAGAAGCGTGAACTGAAAGGTAGGAAGAGTAAGAAAATGAATAATTTTCAAACTAGACAAGCCAACAAGGAACTATTGTCTACTAAAAGGGATCCATCCGTCGTTGAATACCATGATGCAAGGTATGAAAAGGAAAAGAAGGAAATTGAGAAGTTGATGAAGGAGGAAGAAGTCAAAGTTTCAAGAAAACGAGGTCGTCCGAGTATTCAAAAAGCCGAAACAAGTAACAAAGAGGTTAATGAGAATGATTGTCCGTCTCAAGAAAAGGATAGTAAAGAGGATGTCAAGGGGAAGGGTAAGATGTATCCTTCACAAACTAAGATAAAAGAGAAAAGGACCGTACGTTAAATTGGTAGGATGAGAGGACCCAAAAGAGATAAGTCCGGTAACTATTTGAGGCCTATCAATTTTATATACAATAACTACTTGGAAGATCTATCACCAATATTCATGAGCATATTGTAGCAATGGACGATGTAGAAGGTGATGGAAATTTTGGATATTACGTCACGACGGAACAACTTGGTCCTTTTAAGGATGGGAACAATCGGTTGCCCCATGAAGATGAAGTCAACTATATTAGGCAACGATTGTTACAAACCGTACGCCGGAATAAAGAATTCTACAAGACAATGATGAGAGGAGGTACAAAAGGAGATGTCGGGGTGGCAACGGTTTACATTGCATTTGAACGTCGTTTACACGAGGATTTTAAGATCACCCAAGACCATTAGATGTCAATGCCCGTTTGAGGGTTTTTAATAGTGGAGACATTCGATTGCGTCGTACATTGTTTCAGGTGGACGGGTAGTAGTTTTACGTACGCACCCCCAACAAGACCTTGCCATGATGGTGTAAAAGATAGAAGACTCGTTATTGGATTTGTTCAAAATTGTCATTTCATCGGTCTCAAACTTAGACCCGGTTGCCCATTACCACCCTTGATGGGGGCAGACTTTTGGCCTAAATTTGAAAATAATTACGCAATGGATTGGTGTGAAAATTATGAAACATAAATGAATCTTTGGAAAGCTTTACATGTGTCAATACCAAGTGGAGAAGTAATCGAATTCACAAGTGATGAGGATGAAAATAATGAGAAAGAGGTTAGTGAAGAGGATGAGAAAGAGGCTAATGAAGAGGGTGATATTCGTTTAGGATCTCCATAAAAATATTTTATGGATTTATCCGCGTATTTTGTGTTTTTGATTTTCGTGTATGATGATGATGATACAAAATTAGAATTGCAATTACATGTACTCATCAAAACGAAAATACTTGAATGATTTACTTTTTTGTTATGGAATGTATCGTTTTTTGGAACAACCTTGGTATTTATTTTTTCATTCACCAACTAGTGATAAATTCGGCTTGTATTTAATTGATAAAAAAAGCCGAACCACCAAAAGAAACCCGAATCATGAACACATGAGATGATTCGGCTTGTAACATTAGTTCAGGAAAAGCCGAACCTGACAGAAAAAACCAGAATTTTTTTGTCAGGTTCAGCTTGTAACATTATTTCAACGAAAGCCGAACCTGACAAAATGAAAAAAAACAGAGTTTTTTGTCAGGTTCGGCTTGTAGCATTATTTCAAAGCAAGCCGAATCTTGCGTGATTCATGAACACAAGAATTATTATATCATTCCAAATAGACTTTTCAAATTCATAGAAAATGTGGATTACATACCCGTTACATAGTATCCTTACAATAAATTTCTAATATCCTAAACGGGTAATGAGAAACTTTCTAAGAATGTAATAGTGATCTTTGTATTCGAAATTCTTTCATTTCCATCTTCGCCATTCCTCTAGAGCTTGAACTTCAATCTCAGAGTTTATTTCACCCTTGAGCCGATATCGACTAACAGCCCTAACTAAAGCTATAAAGTCTATGACTATTGTTTTAATAGTTTCAATTAGGCAAAACAAGGACGCACTATCCCGGTTGTGAGGATTACCCGTTTCCGTGGAGAAGGCTTCATGAATTCTAACCAAGTAGTACATACTCATCAGGCCCTTCACTCGTCGTTATTCGCCCTTCTTTGGATAGTAGGCTACGTAATTAGTGCAAAGAGACGAATCTTCTTCTAGAGTAAACTCATGAGTTGTGGGTGCCATATTTTTAGTATAGGTGCTTTATGTTAGAGCATTGATCGGTAAAACTCACATGCGTTGTTATCTCAAGCATGTTTGTCAATGTTAGTGATCAAAACTATAAGTATTGATTTCTAATCTACTATAGCTAAGTCTCGGACTAGGATAGAAAGTGTAGTTGAGCTCAAAGACTTCATGGAGATTCATCATACAAGAAGAAGAACTACTCAAGGAACCGGTGGAACTTCTCGACAAAAAGGTATGTGAAGACTTGAATTTATCTATCACTCAAAAGTCTATCTATTATGTCTCCTACTTCTTGAGACAAAAAGTCGTATGCTATATATAGACTTTGATTATACACAGTTGGTATTTCGAGACGAGTATATCTCTCCTATCTATATCCCGAAATATGTGTTGGTAAGCTTTTCGCTTCGACCAAGTTTATCTTTACCTAGTGACGAAAGTCATGATATGTTTCAATCACTTTGAAAATTGCTTTGACGAAGAATGTTTCAATGATTGGAATGAGAGTTTAGATTACATAACCAATGGTGGACATAAGCATTGTTGTGGAAACACATTTATGTATAAGTCCTATTCCTTGAACCAAAGTTTGGGAACTTTGTTGATCAAGAGAACGGAAGAATGGCGTGAGCCAAGTCCGCGAACTCAGTCCGCGAACTGCCGAAGTTCTCAAACCCGAGAATTTCTGCTGGAGTTGACAAACTAGTGCGTGAAGCTAAGTCCGCGAAACGGCGAAGTTCTCATCCCGGGATTTCTGCTCGAGTTTGTAAACTCTGCCCGGTAACTTAAGTCCGCGAACCAAGTCTGCAAACTTAAGAAGGTTATATATCTGAAGATGATTCCTAATCTTAAACTTAAAAAGACTAAGGAATGCAGTTTGCAAACCGTGGCTATAAAAGTTCATGAACCGATTCGAGTGAATCAAATCATCTTTTCTTCAATTGTGTCTTGTGTAGTTACATAAGAATTCTTACAATTGAACAACTCTCTAACTAGTTCATTTGAGTCATGTGAACTAGTTATGGTGAAGAAGAACATGGTTGATATGAAATGATCATATGGCTAACCTTTTGGTTAACTATTATTGAACCAACAAGTGCATATGTTTGGGTACGGTTAACAAACCTAGAAGCGTGCATTTCAATTGTGTGTAACAAGCTAAGTTTTCGATCTAACGGTTGAGAAATATTAGCTTGAATCTAAATCAGGTTTTCATCCAACGGTGGATATTGATTGCTTTGTTACCAAGGTAACTTAATGGCAAACCCTGATTTGAAAGACTATATAAGGGGACATCTAACATCACTGCAAAACTAATTCCCACACCTTACGTGTGATACTAGTTTGCGTGCTAGAATCGGTTCTCCTTTAACCTTTGGTTTTCTTCTTCTAAAACCAGGTTAACGACTTAAAGACTTCATTGGGATGTGAAGCCAGACCGACACTACTTTATCGTAGTTGTGTGACATGATCTTGCATCTTCTATCGTACGAGTACAATCATATTGATTGGCTTGAGATTGATATCTCTGGTAGGCAAGATATAAAAAGTAATCACAAACATCTTCGTCTCATCGTTTGTGATTTTGCAACATCTTGTTTCGCTACCATACGATTAAGATTGTTGTGAGGTGATTGATAACTGTAGGCTGTTCTTCGGGAATATAAGACCGGATTATCAATTGGTTCCTGTTCACCTTGATTACTATCAAAAGACGGAACAAAACCTTTTAGGGTTTATCTGTGGGAGACAGATTAATCCTTCGATAGACTTGTATGTGTGAGACATATTTATTTATTATCAAGTATTCGACTTTGGGTAGTAGCAACTCTTAGTTGTGGGTGAGATCAACTAAGAGAATCAAGTGCGCAGTATCCTGCTGGGATTAGAGGCGTAGGGAGTACAACTGTACCTTGGATCAGTGGGAGACTGATTGGGGTTCAACTACAGTCCAGTCTGAAGTTAGCTTGGAGTAGTCTAGTGTCTGTAGCGGCTTAATACAGTGTGTGTTCAATCTGGACTAGGTCCCGAGGTTTTTCTGCATTTACGGTTTCCTCGTTAACAAAATTTCTGGTGTCTGTGTTATTTCAGTTTCCACATTATATTGTTTTATCTTTATAATTGAAATAATACAGGTTGTGCGTTAGATCATCAATTAGAGTAATCCAACCTTTGGGTGTTGATTGTCATTGATTGATCATCAGATATTGGTCTTTGGTACCATCCGAGTTATTCCTTGTATTTGATTAGAACTCGCAGTTCCTGCTTGAGTAAATCAAATTAAGAGAGAGATATAAACTCGTTGATATACTTTTAATTGACTGAATCTTGTTGATTCTCTTAAAAGTATATTCGAGTTTGTCCATACAGAATGCTAAGTGAAATATTGGGTGGTATTGTTAGACCCCCACTTTTTCACTTTAGAATATGAAAAAACATGTAGGTATATATATATATAAGACAAGTTTACAACGACTATATATTTCAAAAAAAAAAAGAGTCGTTCCTAGATTTGTGTGCAACAATACCAGGGTTCGGCTTATACGAATTTTGCAAAATAAGCCGAATATGTAAAACCAACGGCTAGTTTTCAAATTTTGAATTTTTTTTCAAGGTTCGGCGTACATAGTTTTCCATATATAAGCCGAACTTCAAAAACTAGCCGTTGAAATTTAATTGAGCAGGTTTGGCGCAAAAGTAATACTAACGGATAAGCCGAACTTAACTGACAAAGTATTCGTCTTGCAACTGGAATTATAGGACAAGCCGAACCATAGTTTTCCAGATTCGGTGCATAACTGAAATTACAGGATAAGCCGAACCTGGGGTTCACATGATTCGGCTTGCAACTGAATATACATGTTGAGCCGAACATCACGAATTCCAATAAATAGATAACTAATTAATTGTTACGCTACCGATTAAAACATGAAATTCAAAGGTGTCCATAACACAATCCCAGTTCACTAATGCAACCATTAAAAAAAAAGTTCAGCACCTAAAAGCCAAGGTGTTTGCAATGCCATAAAAGTGTACTTAGAACTTAAGAAAACATTAAAAGAAACTTGCAAACATAAAAGGGCACTTAACCACGACCCCTCTTCTTAGTTCCACAAACACCTCTTCTTCCCCCTTGTTCTTCATCTTTAGACGCATCATTACCGGTGGGCCAGTAGTACCACCTCCATTTGTACCTTCACCAACTTGTCGAGACCTCTTAGTGCTAGGCCTTTGTGCGGGTTCCTCGGGTCCTTGTCCTTTTTTGATGATTGCATCCCACTTCTTGTAGAGGTATTTTTGTTCTTCAATGGTCATAGGTGTTTTGGCCTTCATTTTTTTCAACATCTCCCTAACCGCGACAACCTATTTTTTCATTTGTCGACAACTTATCACTGTGAGATTGAAGACATTTTTAAATTCCTTATTTCTGCCATTTTTAAATTCCTTATTTCATGTGTTCTCAAATTCCCTTTTCAAGTTAGTGAGCTTGATCTACTTATTATTCTTATTTCTGCCATTAGGTATGAATACAGAATCGACATCTTTAACGGACCGACAAAACAAAACAAGAGTAATAACAAGATAGAGTGCAAGAATTATAGCAAACATTGGAATGGATTTGAAGGATAAAGTTTGGATCATGAATCTGACTATGGCCGAAATCCTCCGAGGTAGCATCTTCAGGTAGAGACCATGCCTAATGAATAAGAACTTGAAGGACATGAGTACCACCCCTGAGAATGTGTTTAGAATCAAGACACTAGAGCCACTATGAAGGTACCCGAATTATCCACCAAAGGCAAGTCTGAAGATGTAACTGTATGTCGTCCAATTTTTTTTTTCAATTGAGACACATGAAACACATGATGGATCTTGGACCCACTAGAAGCTTCAATTTATAAGCAACGACACCAATTTTTTTGTAAAACTTAAAATAACCCAAAATGTTTAGATGACTGTTTCAAATTAGTTCTCAATGTCGTAGAATTTTGTCTATATGGTTTCAGCTTCAATAAAACTAGGTCACCTACTTAAAATGACTAGTCGGTTCGGTTGAAATATGCAAAATGCTTCATTATGTGTGGAGGAGTGTAACCATACAAGTCTTGAAATGAAGTCATTTTCAAGCTGGTGTGATAGTTGGTGTTGAGCCACCATTCTGCTAATACCAACAAATTGAGCCAAAGTTAAAGTATGGAACCAGTCATACATCTGAGATACCGTTCTAAACGTGCATTTGTTCACTCGGTCTGGCCATCTGTCGAGGATGGTAAGAGGTGCTGAGATTCAACTTGGTACCTAGAGATTTAATGAGGTGTTGTAAAGAATCACTGAGAAATACCTTATCTCTGTCAGGAACTATTGAGTTGGGAAGGCCATGAAGCTTTAAAATGCGATGCATAAACTTTTTAGCTACAAAAATAAAAATGAATGGATGGCTCAAGGTAATAAAATAATAATACTTGGTTTGTTAGAGCAATGCTCGGTCGAACCCATATGAACTATAAGAAGGAATAACTGAAGTATTGAATGGATGTGGATGTATATTTCTAGTCTTGATTATAAAAACTGCAGACCAACTGTAACACATGACACTCAATACATGTTCTGTACCATTAGGCAAACTATCTCTATCAGTCAATTCAATAAACAACTTACTAGCATCTTGAATTTCAGAATGATCAACAACACACACAAGATCCAGCGAATGCATAACCCAATTATTCGATTCGTACCCAGAGCGAAGAAGCAATCGAATAAGAAATTTCCAATAGGAAAACGAGGAGATAACCACACATTTACCTCGATAAAATAATGAGAAAATATCATCAAAATAAAGATAGAAGTAAACAGTCGTATTCAAACTCCTAGAGGTATCCAATAGAAGAATTGTACAGTTTTAGCTAACACCCAACGAACTGAATCATAAAACAATGAAGATGATTCAAAACCATGCTTATTAATAAGCTCCTGAGTAAATTTTCCATTATGGTAAACCATTGAAACTGAACCCACATGAAGAACGAATAAAAAAGAACTAAATACCCAATCGAAACAGAATCTATAATCACTATCAAATAAAGAGTTCCTTCCCATGGGTTCAATTCCTCTCACACGATCAAATACGACACCAGTAAGGTTGACACCAATGTAAAAAGATTGTTCACCAGCTACTGGGTGACTGATAACCCTTTGAATAAGCTGAAATTCTTTGCCACGATCAAATACTTTATCCGCAGATTTGAAAGAATGGTAAGAAAGTAACACAATAGGCAGTGTGTGGTGATAAAAAATATTGTGCTCACAACACACAGTATCCATTGAAATCATTTTAACAAACAACTTCCAAGTGGTACTAGAAACACCACCATTAGCTATCATAACAACAATTTGATCTCGAGACCATGAATCTGACCAGTACCCATTCTTGGAATTCAGCTTGTATATAGAATTTCTATCAAGTCCATCCATTAAAATTGAACTAACATACAGTGTAAAAGAACATGAAGTAATTGTATCAAAACCGAATTCAGAAACACCAACCAGATAACAAAGCCTCTTAATGAGTTTGAGACACTTTCTTGGATCAATTATGTTGCGAGATGAACTAAGAATAGTTGAAAAACGCCCACCAATTAGTGGTTTGTGAAAACTCAAAATCTGATTCTTCCTCTCGAACTCATTCACAACAACGTTCACAACCTTGAGTGGAATTGATTTGACTATTGAATCTTCTTTCTCTTCGTCGAGGAAAAATGAAGGAATCAAATATTTTTTTAAATTATTGATTGGATCCTCTTTTTCATAATAGAAAAACGATGGAATCAACTCATCAAGTGAATCGAGAGAATCAATAACCAATTCTTCAGAGTGAAATTCTACAAAGTGAATTTCTTCCTGAATATGTTGAGCTTCAATAACCCCACGGATTGACTCTAACTGCTTCTCTGCCTTATTGATGAGTTTCATAAATTCCCTAAGATTATACTCTCAACTACACATTCTATCCTAATCCGAGACATTCATCGATTGAATACAGAAATCTACTGAGGAGATCTTGAAGGAACTTCATCAACAAAAGGTATGTGGAGACTAAAACTTATCTATCACTCAAAAGTCTATTCTATTTTATCCCTATTGAGACTAAGTCGTATAGTTATATAGACTTTTATATTATACACATTTGATATTTCGAGCCGAGTTTAACTCGCTCATCTATTTTTCGAAATACAAATTGAATTTTTTTTTCTTTAGTTGGAAACATTTCATTTGTTGGAAACTAAATAATAAGTCAAAAGATGATCATGTGAAAATTGCCTTGAAACGTCTTACATGATTTGTGTGAGACAGTCATTTGATGTCGACTCGGAATGTTTTGTATTGATCATTCGATCACTTGAAAATTACTTATAAGCTAATAGTATATGTGATAGACAATTATTGTCGTCTTCTAAGAATGTTTCAATGATTGAAATGGGACTTTAGAACAATTAACCTCTGTCTGGATATAAAACAGTATGCATACCAGTATGTAAATTATTGTGGTATAATTCAGGTCTGGAAACCTTGTTTGCATACCATTATGCGAACAGTTTTAACTATTCAAGTCCGGGAACCTTGAATACCAGTATGCGGACGGTTCTACCTGAGTTACGGTCCGGGACAACAGTATGCATACCGGTTTGCAAACTGCTGGACAAGATCAAAGTACGGAACTTAAGTTTGCGTACCCGTTTGCAAACTTAGTGGTTAAAGTTCTAAAATCGTTTAACTATGATTCCATACTGAAGAACAAATAAATTAATAAATTAAGGAATGCAATCTTTGCAAACCGTGGCTTAATGTTCATGAATTGATTCTTGTATAAGTACTTTGTACAATCATGAATCAAATCTGATTTTGTTTCAATTTTGTCTTGTATACTTCTGTAAGAAATATACAATTGAACAACTCTATGAGTAACACAATTAGATTCGTCTGATTATATTTCATGATTGATTGAGAATCATATTTGATCTAGAAGTGTTGGATGAATGTGGTTAATACAAAAGTGTTCATATGGCTAACTTTGGTTAACTATTATTGAGCCAACTCAATATACATGTGTAGGTACGGTTACCCATATCTAAATGATGGTATATTTCATTTGTGTGTAACAAACTAAGACCATATAACGGTGGAGAGATATTGCTTTGGTTTTAAGAAAACTTAGCTTGAATCTTAAATCAGGTTTTCATTTAACGGTAAATATTGAATGCTATGTTTCTAAGCTAACCTAGCTTTGATTGTAAGCAAACCCTGACTTGAAAGACTATATAAGGGAGAATTCTAGCAACTATAAAACCTAATTCCGACACTTTCCTATGTCCTAGTTGCGATTAGAGTCGATTCTCCTTTAACTTAGGTTTTCCCAAAACCATTATAGGTTAATGACTTGAAGAATTCATTTGGGATTCGTGAAGCCAGACCCAACTATTTTCTATGTAGTTGCATGTTCTGATCTTACTTGTTCTATCATATTGAGTACTATCTTATCTAAAATTTTCTCGAGATTTATCTCCGATAGGTAAGATATAAAAACTAATCACCAAGATCTTCATCTCATTCTTTGTGATTCCACAATAACTTCTTCTAATACCATATAGTTAAGTTATTGTGAGGTGATTGATATTTCTAGGTTGTTCTTCGGGAATATAATACCGGATTATCAATTGGTTCCTGTTCACCATGATTTATCAAAAGACCAAACAAAAACTTCATAAGTACTTCTCTGGGAGACAAATTTATCTATCAGAATAGACTTATCTGTGGGAGACATATTTGTTTATAAGTCTTCGACTTTGGGTCGTAGCAACTCTTAGTTGAGGGTGAGATCAGCTAAGGGAATCAAGTGCGTAGAGTCCTGCTGATTTTCAGAGACGTTAGGAACACGACTGTACCTTAGTCGGTGTGAGACTTGGTTAGGGCTGAAATACATTCCAGTCCGAAGTTAACTTGTAGTAGGCTAGTGTCTGCAGCGGCGTAATACAATGTGGTGTTCAAAACTGGACTAGGTCCCGGGGTTTTTCTGTATTTGTGATTTCCTCGTTAACAAAACTTCTGGTGTCTGTGTTATTTCTTTTCCGCATTATATTTGTTTATATAATTGAAATATCACAGGTTGCGTGTTGTTCAATCAATTGGTAAATCCAACCTTTGGTTGTTGATATACATTGATTGACACTTGAACATTGTTCTTTGGTACCGTTCAAGTTATTCTCATACCAATTAGTTCACAGAATCCATCCCGTTGATTTGCTGATTGATTTGGGAAAGAGATATAACTCTTGAATATCTTTCCTTGATTGAGTCTGACTGTCTAGTTGATTCTCTTGGAAATATTGGGTTTAGTTGTTAGACCCCCGCTTTTTCAAGATCCATAAAAGAAATTAATCTAAACCAGTTTCTTATTGAACCCCATTGAAAGATGAGTTTTTTGATCTCTATGATGATTCAACCATGATGCCTAGCTCGTTTGTTTTCCATAATGCGTCTGTATCTCTCTATCCAGGTGACCCATGAAATGGTGAAAGATGCCACCAGGTCAACATTTTTGGCAATAATCTTGTGTTGGGTAGTCCTCCATTTTTCAAACTGAGCTTTGACATTGTCTTTATGAACCCATTTGGCATCCATTTTTGATCTGAAATACCTCTAAACAGCTCTAGAGAAGATGCAGTTTATGATCTCCATTGCATAGATAACACATAGTATTGTTGATATGACTCCCTCTTTTGAGAAGGTTATCGATCGTATGGATTTCACTGTAAATAGCGAACCAGACACAATTTTTTGCTTTAGGAGGAATATGTTTTCTCTAGACATACTTGAAGGGAGATGAGCTACCCCTTTGAAGATTTTTCATCTGCCATTTGTATCCGTCCTTAGTCGAGTATTCTTCGTCTGAATTGAAAGAAAAACTATCCTCATTTTCATTGAGAGTTGGATGCACACCAATTAAACTAAGCATGCCGTTCAGTTCATCTAACAATACTTCTGGTGATGGACTCTCTCTGAAATGAATTGTCCAAACACCCTGCTGAACTAAGTCAGCCATTTTGGCCTGCTTTTTATTTGTAGCTTTGTATGCTTTCCTGTGTGTCTCCTTGAATGAAATAGTATTTTTCATGCGTCTTGCCCGAATTTTACTTCAGTCCCTCTACCAATGGAGAATTTTGAATTCCATTGAACAATACCTTTAGCATTTTGTATTCCTTCCAGAAACCCCTCCCATAGGTAGAAAGGTATTCTTTAGGCCATATATCATTCTTGTCTGATTAGGTTTTTTGCTGAATTATTTTCCTCCACAGGCTATGTTTTTCTTGTGTGTACGTCCAACTCCACTTTGCCAGCATAGCTATGTTTGTTGCTCTGAGGTTTCTTATTCATAATCCTTCCACTTCCTTAGGCATACACCACTTTTCCCAAGCAATCCAACAATTTTTTTTTCTTCTTATCTCTAGTGGAACCCTATAGGAAGTCTCTCATGAGGTTTGTCATTTTATTTTCAATACTAGATGGCATATGTAGCAATGACATGAAGTACACATGTAAACTAGCAAGAGCACTATTGATAAGAATAATTCTTCTAGCTCTTGATAAGAATTTTCGTTTCCAAAATGCTAGTTTGTTCTGAAATTTTTCAAGAACATAGTCCCAGATACTAGTTTGTTTCACTGTGGCTCCAAGAGGCATGCTCAAGTATTTCAATGGTAGAAGCTCAATCTTGCAATTGAGAATCCTAGCAATGTCATGCATTTTATGATCTTTCGCGATACTGATTACAGTGCTTTTCTCTAGATTCACTCTCAATCCAGTTATAGCTTCATAAACTTGTAATATCATAACTAAATTTTCCACCATTTCTTCTTGGCATCAAGAAAAATCAGAGTGTCATCATTTGAGAATGTTTCAATTTGAAAATTTCCCAAGCAATGATTTTATCATTTGGGAATGTTTCAATTTAAAAATATTATAATTGTGGTTGAGCAAAACATAACTTGATTTTGTTGTGTTATCTCAATAAGGATAATGTCCGTGAGAAATGTAAAACATGTTCCTCCAAAGAATAGTTAAAAACCCGAACGTTATCAAAAAACATAAAGATAAATTGTCTCAAAAATGACTTGAATATAGTATCCATAAGTAATTGAAAGGTTGAAAGTGCATTGATTAAGCCAAATGGCATAACTCCGAAATCGTAGTGTCCCAGATGTGTTCTAAAAGCAGTCTTGTGCATGTAATACACATTCATTCTAACTTGGTGATAACCAGATATATTTAAGGATAAAAAATCTTTGCATTCATCAAGTAACTTCTCAATTATGGAGATGGGTAATTTATCCTCGACAGTTATATCATTTAAATTCCTATAATATACACAGAATCTCCAAGACACATCCATCTTCTTGATTAATAATATAAGAGGTAAAATGACTATCACTACCTTGTATCAAGCCAGCAGTGAGTATTTCTTGTACCAATTTTTCTATTATTGCCTTTTGTATTTACAGACACTTATATGGTCTTTGAAAGACAGGTGCTGAATTGGGTTTTGAGGGTATGTGATAACTCTCTGAGAAGGTAAGGATTTAGGTTCAGTTAACACGTCTGGGAAGGAGTCCAATATAGAGGTGATAACAGAAGGTACTGGATCTCAGGGAGTAGCAGAAATCGAAAAATAAATGACCAATAATGGTAGGTGTGTTGGACTTAAGAATTAACACTAATCAAATTACGAAATGGTAAAGAGAAACTGCCCTGTAAAGTGACCTGTTTCTAGGGATACAATGAATTTAGTCATTTGGCGTAGAAGGACTTATCTTGGATAGAATTATTGGGCCGAGGCACTTGGGCCCATAATCCAAATTATGGAACGATTTTTTAGGGATCATGATTTTTTTTGGGGATCATGGTCTTATTAGGCTAACCTTCCTATATTTATAAGGGGTGTCCCAAAATTAGGTAAATACCCATTTATCCTTTACTTTAATTTTAATTAAAACTAACTTAATAACTATATTAATCTAATAATATACATCTAATCTAAATGAATTTATTAACCAAAATCAAAATCAAAAGAGCAATCGGAAATTTTTAGTTTTGAAAAAAAGTTTATTCTCTTCTTCTTCTCTCTTTCCTTGACGTTCCTCGTTCGATTGAAAAACCCATCAATCTTTTTAATTCGTTTTTGGATAGGAAAATTGAGTAGTAATCATCAAAATATGGTTTAAATAGATGTTAAAGTGGCATGTTCGGTTAGGAATAGTTTTTAAAAAAAACTAGTTTTGTAACCGAACATTCTGAAACCAAGAACACGAAGAACACTTCGGTTATCACGAATTTAATTTTTCATAACCGAACTCGGAGTTCGGTTGGTTCGCAAAAATTCTAAAACTAGTTAGTAACCGAACTCTACCCATAATACAAAAAAAAAAAAGTAACCGAATTGTGTTATTTTTCCTACTATGTTGAGTTATGATATAACCGAACTTTACCTACCTTGTTCGGTTGGTTAGCAAAAATTTCTAAAACTATCAGTAACCGAACTCTACTCATATTTCAAACAGATTTTTTTTTCCGATGTAACCGAACTGTGTTATTTTGCCTACCATGTTGAGTTTCAATTTAACCAAACTTGTTCCACTATGTTCGGTTTGTTCGCAAAAATTCTTGACAAACCGAACGCTTCACTAATTGCATACATGTGGAGTTCGGTTAGATATATTGTTGGGTTAAAGTTTGCGAACCAACCGAACATTACTCTGTAAGTCCTATAAACAAAGTTCAGTAACCTGCGTGTATGGAAAAGGTAACCGAACAACTAAAAACCTCCATTAAAGAACGAGTTCGGTAACCTGCATGTATGGAAAAGGTAACCGAACTACACTTTCAGATGAGTTCGGTAACCTGTTCTTCACATAAGGTAACCGAACAAGCCCAAATCTACCCTAAAAATTTACAGTTCTTTGAAAATTTCGAGCAATTCAACCAACATTATCTAAGTTTGAAACATACCTGGGTACCCAAATACTCTTTCTCCGGTTGTGGTTAGTAAAATCCTTTGTTTTTCATGTTTTCCTTCTTCATCTTCTCCAACTTTACTCTCTCAATAATTCTGCTTCTTTTAAAAAAAGCCATCTGATTTTTTAATCTCATTAATTACCTTTAATTTAATCATTTTAGTAATCACTATACTAACTATTATTAACACTAACTAATCATTACCAAAAAAATTAATCAGAGGGTAATTTAGGTATTAATATAAATATCTAGATAAGGGGCGACCTAGATTTACTTCTAATGTCTTTACCCAAAATAAAATCATGGTCCCCAAAATAACCATGGTCCCAAAAAGCCAAACACTTTGTAAGCGCATCTCTCCGAAAGTCAAGAATCCAAAAATTAGTTTAGATATAAAATTTCAGATTGACTGTTAGAGATAACATAAGATAATTTACTGCCAAGCAAAATAATTTTGCTTACAACTTAACATGCTATAAACATATCAGCAGAAACATCCAGAAAACCATCATGATTCAAAGTTCAAACTCTTCTAATTCAACAGCTCAGAAAAGTTAAAAAAAGATTGTTAAGGTCCCAATTTCACTCATGATTTAGACTAACTCAATGTCTCAAACATTAAAAAGGAAAGATCACAAAAGTAAAATTCCTTTTGTAAAGAAAGAAACAAGATCACTCCACTCCACAGGCCACACCAGGCACCAACCCACTACCACCATTTAATACTCCTCTCCAAAAAAATCTCTCACACTCTCACTGTCCCCAGTCCACTGGTGTGTAAGGTGTATGGATGCAATTCAATTTCTTCCATTCAAAACAAAAATAAATTCAATTGATTGATACCTTCGAATTTAATGCAGCAGCTGGGGAAACCCACCCACCACCACCACCTCCCCCTCCTCCTCAAAAAAATATCCTTCTCTCTCCTCCCCCCAAAAATGAAGAATAGAAAACCCTTCTTCTCTCTTCCCCCCCTTCAAAATGTCCACCACCCCTATCCCCACCCCCAGTGCTTCCTCCACCACCACCACTCCTGTTATACCCTCCAGTTTGGCACCCAATTCTTTCAGTCCTTATACCATCAACAACATCAGTGACCAAAACCCATCTGGCGGCGGTGATTATTTCTTGCAAAACTTAAGCAACTTAGGCCTGGGTTATGCAATTGCTATTGCTCTAGGCTTTCTCGTTCTCCTCTCGACGCTGCTATTAGCTTCTTATGTATGTTGCCGTGCCCGTGCACGTAACCGAAACAACAATCATCAATCACACCATCATCATCAGAGTGATCATGTGAGTCACAGTAATAATGGGATTATACTTCCGAGAATTATATTTGTAGCTGAAGATGATGATGAGGAGAATGGTATGCGAGCAGATGAGGAGAATATTGTTATGGGTCTTGATCAGATGGTTATAAATTCTTATCCGAAGTTTTGTTATTGCAAAAATGAAAAGGATTTTGGGAAGGAAAATGATTCGGTGTGTTCGATTTGTTTATGTGATTATAAAGATGGTGAAATGTTGAGGATGATGCCGGATTGTAGACATTATTTTCATCTTATGTGTGTTGATGCCTGGTTAAGGCTTAATCCGTCATGTCCTGTTTGTAGAAATTCTCCATTGCCAACTCCATTGTCTACTCCTTTATCTGAACTTGTTCCTCTTTCTCATTATCCTGCTGGGAATCGAAGAAGGTAGCCTAGCCCCAATCTTACTTTTATATTTTTTTCTTTGGTGATTTCTAGTACTAGTTTTGGGTTGTTTTTTATTTTTTTCATTTTGGTGTCTTGATTATGTATAAATTTTGTGGTTCACTGAATTCTTATGGGGTTTACTTATTTTGAGTTCTTTAGTAATGGGGTTCTGTCAATTTGTTGAATTGTGCTGAAATTTAGTAGATTGTTAGTGATTGAATCATGTACAATTTTAGTGTTCTTTAGATTTTTTTTCGTATTGGGGGCATCTAATTGTGCTGAAATTTACTAGATTGTGTGATTGAATCTTTTACTATTGTAGATTTTTTTTCGTATTGGGCATCTAACTCTGCCGAAATTCACTAGATTATGTGATTGAGTCATGTAGAATTCTACTGTTCTTTCGAATTCTTCGTATTGGGCATCTAATTGTGCTGAATTTTACTAGATTATGAGATTGAATCATGTAGAATTGTACTGTTCTTTCGTTTTCTTCGTGTTGGGCATCTTATTGTGCAACATTCATTGTTGGACATGTTGAGACACTGAAATTCAATGTAGGCGAAATGGAGTTTGCAGAGAAATTCTTAGTATTCTTACTAGGATGACATTCAGCTAACTTGTTGGTGTGATGTGAATTGTTACATTGGTACTAAAACTGATTGTAAGACCGATTGAAAGAAAGCGAATTGGGGTTATTGCAGTGTTGTCATAAGCTATAAGCTACTAGGACGACTTAGGTTGTTCGGATTACTCGAGCTGATGATGCAGATAGTTTGCCTTTGCATTGCACTTGCAGAGATTTGGTTTTTACTTTCTTGCAGTACAGTAGTATCATAATAGCTACAGAGACTGTATGCAGTGGCAATTTTCTTGTGCAACTTCAGTAGTTTGTTTTTAACCTGTTTGTCTATGACATACACACAAGTGCAGTTTGATGAGATTAGAAAAATTGACATTTGAATGAAAGATCACATTCAACTAGGTCTTTGATCACAGGGTTTGTCACCAAAAAGCATAACATCGAGAGGAGAAGAAGTTGAGAAAATTCAACTCTCATATTCATTACTGTTAGTTAAGAGTCACATGGACCGCTTTCAAGTCCACTCATTTTCTTATATTATTGGACCAGTAAGTACTAATATGGATCAAGGACTTGAACAAGATAGGTCTAGAATTTGTAAGGCTTGATTGGTGCTTTTAATGTGTTCACCATGTGTTGTTCTTTTGTATTTGGAGATAATGCAGTTCAATGGTGAAAACTAATCACCTCAAAAAATCTCAAATAGATGGAACATAGTGAATTCTATCAAGTTTTTCTGGCTGAGATTTGAAACACGTGGGTATAAATTTGACATAACATAGTAGATTTTGCTAGATTTTTCAGGCTGAGATTTTTTTAACAGATGGTATAAGTCTGCCGTAGTGTGGGTTGTGCAAGGCTTGACAGGCTGGCGTAAAAACTATGTTATATATTTATGAGATAATCTCTAGTCTACCCGATATTTGCTACCGGAAAAAGAAAAATACTTTAGTTTGATTTGGTATAAGGCTGAAAGGGGAGAATGACATTTATTACTTGTGGCTAGTATTTTCAAGAAAGCATGATTTCATTTGAATAAGAGTGTTTTAGTGTGAATGGATTCTTCTAATAGTGAAGACCAACAGCTGCCCCATAATATGTTCTGTTTCAGGCTTCCATTCCTTATCAACAAAATCAGAATCAAATCAAATCTAATCCCAAGTAAAACCCTATTTCTTTTCAGATTTTTTCAGTCCTCCAAACATAAAATATTCAAAGGGTTTGAGTTTGAGATGTTCAAGAACAAAGTCAATGCATTGGTTATTGGTCTTACTTACTTTATGGAACCCCACCCCCCACCATGTGTTCCCTGTTTCCAGCACAATTTCAGCTTTTGAATCTTCTTCTTCCTGTGCCATGTGGGTCTACTCTTCTTGGAGACGGAACATTAGATTGGTCCAGTGAACTGAACTCATACTCGGACAAGGTAGTCAAAAGATCTACACACTGGTGTCCAAAAGTTTTTCTTTTGCATCATCCTAAACCCCAAATCCACAAAAAAGTTGTTTCAGAAACAGTGTTGTTGATGTGGCATTCCTGTGAATGCTTGAGATGAACTTCACTGCTCCATTGTTTGTTTGTACAAGAGACAAAGTACTGGAATATCATCATTAGCATATGCATGAATGCCTTGGAAATTGCAACTGATCTTAGAGAGGATGATGCCTGAGAATGCCTTACACTGCACATAACAAAGGCTTGAAGAATGCTCTAGCTTCCAAAGAATGGTGGAGTAAAGTCTACTCTCAAAGCTGAGCAAAAAAAAAAACAAACAACAACTTCATTTCCCATCTTCAAATATCTCAAGAATCTGGAAAAGTCTCCAGGTGATCTCTCTCTATCTGTGATCATCTATCTTCTTATGTCATTTTAGGGGATTGAACCCTGTTTGGATTGTTCTTGTTCTCATTGAATCAATACTAGTTTTGAAGGAGGGAAAACAATGAGGAATTCAAGTATTTTTAACAAGTTAGGGATATGGAAAGGAGGGATACAAAGTTTCATCTTTGCATTAGGTTTCTTTGCTCTCGTCCTTAGTCTTGCAACCATATCCAGATTCTACTCTCCTAGTTCTCTCATCAACACTGAATCCTTATGCAAATCTGACCATTCTGAGACACAAGGAGGAGGAGGAGGAACCGAAAGCTCTGCAGCAAACAAGACTATACAAGCCGTTATTCGGAAGATTGAAGAAGAGATGAGAAATATGAAAGATGCACCAACTGAATCAGCAGCATTGAGGTACAATACTTTCCTTGCAGATATATTAGGTGTGCTTAAATCAGCTCAAGTGCCTGTTACACAATTTGAGATGGAAAATTTGGAAAGAGTGGTTCACCCTTTAGCGAAAAGTAGTGAAGAAGCCGTAGAACCGGCAAATTATTTCTTAACAGAAGAGATTAGAAAGTATGTTAAGATTAAGCCAAATAGACTTGGCAAGCAGAATTTCATGGGAGCTAATGGAACATTTACTAGTATAGGACATGCTTGTTTTTCAATGAAGAGTGATTTGCAAGAGTATATGGATTATGATGTTGGAGATATCTGCAAAGATGATTGGAAACTTGCACAAAAGTTGATGGTTCATGGCTGCGATCCGCTTCCTAGGCGGAGGTGTTTTTCGAGAGCTCCAAAACTGTATTACAAACCGTACCCGATTAATGAGTCGCTGTGGAAGCTTCCTGATGATCGAAATGTCCGTTGGAGCGGGTACAGATGCAAGAATTTCACATGTTTAGCTAGCAATACTTCAAGAAAAGGGTTCTTCAAATGTGCAGATTGTTTCAACCTTACCCACCATGAAAAGCCTAGATGGATTCAACCTGTTGCTCTAGACCCCAGATTGAACACCACTGCGGATTTTCTGATACCCGAGGTGCTAAATATTAAACCGGGGGAGATCAGGATTGGATTGGATTTCAGTGCTGGGACAGGAAGTTTTGCTGCAAGAATGAGGGAGTTCAATGTTACTATAGTTACAGCTACAATCAATTTTGGAGCTCCTTTTAGTGAAATGATTGCTCTTCGAGGACTAATCCCGCTTTACTTGACTATAAACCAACGACTACCGTTCTTCGATAACACTCTCGATATCATACACACGACGAGATTTCTAGACGGATGGATTGATTACATGTTTCTAGACTTTGTGTTGTATGATATGGATAGAGTTTTAAGACCTGGTGGTTTACTTTGGATTGATAGTTTCTTTTGTTTGAAACATGATTTGAGAAATTATCTGGAGACATTCAAGATACTTAGATATAAGAAACATAAATTCGTTGTTGTGCCTAAGCTCGATAAAGATGACGACCGAGAAGTGTTCTTCTCAGCGATACTTGAAAAGCCCCCAAGGCCATTTTGATGCTGCTTCGGAAATCTCCATCAACTGTTATCAGCTTTCTTTTTCTCCATTTTTACACATTCCTTCATTGTAGTACGTTTTGTGACATGCCTCGGTGAATTTGCTGAATAAAGATAGATAGCTCGTTACAGTTTTCAGTATGTTGAATAGCCATCTTGAATATACAAGAACGGAAGTAAAGAAATCCAACAAGAGCCAGTTTATAACCTTATCATCCCTGCTTTATTTTACTAAAGATGTTGCGCCCATATGCACAATGAACCATTGTGGTAAATAATGGAACGTATGTCCATAAAAACAAACAAATAGGGATGGCTGCAACTAGAGACAAAGGAATTGGAAGCCATGGGAATCTACGTCCAAGTAAAATGCAAAGTGTGGCACTCAAGGCTACCATCAGGGAAATTACAGACACGAAAAGAGTTCCAAGCCCGAACATAAACTTTTTGGGGATAGTTTTGAGGAAATCATCATGCTTATATTCTGATGTTAAGAGAGCTAAGAACAAAAGAAGTGATGAAGTCGAAGAGAATAGAGCCACCGCAGTTGCCACCGCAAACACTACGAATGAATCCTTGTACAAGAAAACTGGGATGCCTCTGTTATTGCTATCATTGTCACTGAAATAGCCACCGGGCGCTGTAAAAGTTGCAGCGAAAACAACTGTAGCTACCAGTGCGGATACAAATGCACATGATTGGGATGTATCTTTCATCCATTTCTCCGCTTCTGCAAATGCACCTTTGTGACATTGTATGAATACTTCCTGTGGAGTATCTCCTTTATCGTTTTTATGTATCTTGTATGCTGGCGGTACAAAACTTTCCACCTCCTGCGCACAAAAAGTTGTTAATAATTACAAGTACTATTTATAGTAGGTTATCGATTGCCTTGAGTCTCTTACCTTAAACCATTGGAGATCTCGTTGAACCCGCAGAACTATACAAGGGAATGTAGTTATGAATGGCGAAGGAGTTTCGTACCATGAAGCCATATGCAAAATATTAGAATCATATATGTCCAGTGTGGCAAGCATCTTCCGCTTATACCCAGGCACATTGCATAAGAAAGTGAACATCTTTTCTTGTCGTTCGCAAATTGCACTGTAAAATATATCTCTTTTAGCTATACCCATTTTAACCCAATTTAGACCAGGAAAGGTTTCTAAACACTCCTTTACGAATTCCATTGTTCCAAACTTTGCAGCAGTATTTAAGATGCCTGTAGCGCTGAAATACTCTATGACTTGTTTGCTATTCATTGAAGAATTCATTGTTTCCAAAATGAATTTCATCAATTTTACAGCTTCTTCATGCTTCATTTGTAACGTGCATACTTTGACTCCTGGAACTGCAATTAAGAGACGGCCCTTAGTTAGAAAAGGGACAAGGGCACTCGTCCTAATTCCTGAGCTTGATTCATCTCTCAGATCGTATCATACATGCTTCGCCGTTTGTGGTTTATTTAAGAGTTGGATCTACGTGCACATTCCAATTTTAAGCTAACGCTTCTCCGGGCACGGTTATAAAAATAGTAGTATTGCATGTAGCATTAGCGAATTACCTATTTCTTTTGCAACTTTCCGGATTACTTGACCCATCTGATGACACACTGAAATAGAATCAAACAATAAAAACTTCAGGACAAACTTACATGGCTAACTTTGCAAAGGGTGTAGTTTATGCCGTGTGCATTGCATTACATAAATATGCATTATGACTGGTAATTGTTATTCTAGACATCCTTGCCATGCTTAGAATTTTTACACTGTAAAGGAAATGTGGCGTACCTCTTGCTGAAACGGGAATGCTTAAACACTTCAAAGGCTTCTCCGGATCCATGTCGCGTTGGGAATTGATGGCAGGCGTAGTAGAAGGAAAATACACTGACATAATTACAGTACATAGTGAGTCGAGGTTGCCTCAAAAATTGGTTTTTCCTGCTGCAAGTCGTGCTTAACTTGTAAAAAAAAGTTGAGAAAAGAAAAGAAAAAAGAAAATGCGTTACACTGACATGAGTAAACCATACGATCCCAGAATGTCAGCTCATTTCTACTTAGAAAATCATCGCATGTAGCCATCATTTCTAATGCACAAGCACCCTTCCCTCTAGGATCTGCTTCGGTAGCCAATTCTGGGTACATTTCGATCATATTATGGGCAATATCTACACATTAAACAAAACAGTAAGCACATATTATATCTATACATGTAATTGATTCGTTAATGGATTTGGTTATGAATATGATCACTACTCACCATAAAAACCACACCCAATTATACTACATATTATTCAACGACCCAAATCACCGGAGAAAGGACTCGGATTGAAATTATTTTTTCTCATAACGTTGTACAGATAGTTGATCAAGGCCTTCTTTTGTTTCTTCAGTGAAGCATGATTAGCAGCATTTAGAAGCGGAATGCAATTGAAATTATCAGGTATGCATGTCAAGTTTGGATTCTTTCCCACAATTTCTTTAACAGATTCAATGTTTCCAGCAATTACGGCACCTTGAAGTGCAGTTTCACCGTCGAAGTTTTGCAACCCGAGTTGTTCAGGTGTCATGATTTCCACAAGCTTTTTCACAAACTTGAAGTGTCCTTCAAGTGCAGCTATATGCAAGGCCGTGTCAGAGGAGATTGTAATCCGTGCACCAACTTCATTCCCGTCAATGGAAATGAATTTATCAGCCTTTTCCCAGTCACCTTCCTTTGCTGCGTGGGACAACGGTAGGTACTTATTGAGATCCGCTGTCGTTGGCCTTCTATCAATCACTTCAAACCTAACCTGCATATATATAACAATAGAAAGGAGTTTAACTTAACCAAATTTCCTAATAAAGCTGCATGGCTCCCTGGATCCAGCCAATTCCAAAAAGATGAATATTTTTTTGATTGTCACATCGAGCTGCATCAAGATTAGTAGATTTACCTGACAAGGAAATGCGGCCATAAATTGCAATAGGAAGGAGCGGCTGGCCTTGTTTCGATGTTGATCTTGTGTTAGAACTTAGAAATTAGTGTTTACTGATCAATTGATTTTGTTTCTCTGTAATGAAGTAGATCTCTGATTAGCATTTGGAGACTGTATTTAAATAGTCAAACTACATATTGGCATCTCCACATATAATGTGGATAATAAAATAGCTGCAGCTTCCTTGCAGATGAAAATCACGGTATATATAAGAAATATTATGTTCGTGGCCTGGGGTCTTTGTTTACTTTAAATGTCTCATCCATATCTGGAATCCTGGATATGCATCACATGAGTTGTCCTTATTGTCGGGTTAAATGAACTCAAAAGTCAATTAATTATCAAATCAAAACAAGTGCCGTATGATAGTTTTGCTGTTGTGTTGGCTAATCATTTTTGCTCAATTGTTTACTGCTCCGTCTGATGCTTTAGATCCTGATACTTTTGTGCATATTGCGCCTGTGATTTCTGAATCTGATAATACTGTATTGATTAGAATCCCTGATAATGATGCAATTTTTTTGTATAGTTAAAATATGAAGCCCAATAGGTCCCCCGTCCCGATGGGTTTCCAGTATGTTTTTACAAGAACCGTTTTTTGGGATCATGGTTTTTTATGGGGACCATGATTTTATTTTGGGTAAAACATTAGAAGTAAATCTAGGTCATCCCTTATCTAGATATTTATATTAATACCTAAATTACCCTCCTGATTAATTTTGGTAATGATTAGTTAGTGTTAATAATAGTTACTGTCATGATTAGTAAAATGATTAAGTTAAAGATAATTAGTGAGATTAAAAAATCAGATGGTTTTTTTAAAAGAAGTAGAATTATTGAGAGAGTAAAGTTAGAGAAGATGAAGAAGGAAAACATGAAAAACGATCGATTTTACCAACCACAACCGGAGGAAGAGTATTTGGGTACCCAGGTATGCTTTAAACTTAGATAATGTTGGTTGAATTACTCCAAATTTTCAAAAAACTGTAAATTTTTAGAGTAGAGTTGGGCTTGTTCGGTTACCTTATGTGAAGAACAGGTTACCGAACTCATCTGAAAGTGTAGTTCGGTTACTTTTTCCAAACACGCAGGTTACCAAACTCCCTCTTTAATGGAGGTTTTTAGTCGTTCGGTTAACAAACATGTTACCGAACTTTGTTTATAGGATTTACAGAGTAATGTTCAGTTGGTTCACAAACTTTAACCCAACAACATATCTAACCGAACTCCACATGTATGCAATTAGTGAAGAGTTCGGTTTGTTAAGATTTTTTGCGAACAAACCGAACATAGTGGGACAAGTTCGGTTAAATTGAAACTCAACATAGTAGGTAAAATAACACAGTTCGGTTACATTGGATTTTTTTTTTCTTTTTGTAATATAGGTAGAGTTCGGTTACTAGATAATTTTAGAATTTTTTGCGAACCAACCGAACATAGTAGGCAAAGTTCGGTTAAATCATAAATCAACATAGTGGGAAAAATAAAACAGTTGAGTTACACTTTTTTTTTTTTTTGTATTATGGGTAGAGTTCGGTTACTAATTAGTTTTAGAATTTTTTGGGGATCAACCGAACACGATATATTGGTATTCAATGAGGAGTTCGGTTAAAACTATTTCTTGCGAACCAACCGAACTCGGAGTTCGGTTACGAAAAATTAAATTCGTGATAACCGAAGTGTTCTTCGTGTTCTTGGTTTCAGAATGTTCGGTTACAAAACTAGTTTTTTTAAAACTAATCCTAACCGAACATGCCACTTTAACTTCCATTTAAACCATATTTTGATGATTTCTACTCAATTTTCCCAATCAAAGAACCAATTAAAAAGATTGATGGGGTTTTCAATCGAACGAGGAACGTCAAGGAAAGAGAGAAGAAGAAGAGAATTTTTTTTTTCAAAACTAAAAAATTTCAATTTCCCCTCCCATTTTTGATTTTGATTTTGATTTTGGTTAATAAATTCATTTAGATTAGATGTATATGATTAGATTTATATAGTTATTAAGTTAGTTTTAATTTAAATTAAAGTAACAAATAAATGTGTATTTACCTAACTTCAGGACACCCCTTATAAGTATAGGGAGGTTGGCCTAATAAGACCATGGTCCCCCAAAAAAAACCATGGTCCCTAAAAAATGGTTCTTTTACAAGCATAATTGGACCTTAACTATACCAAATGGTCTCAACAATCCAAAATTTTATTACCCGAACTAAACAAAACTCATCTTTTAAAACCCCAAAAGATCTCAGTGAGTTCAGACCTAATGGTTTATAGTTGCATCTTTTCTGATGACTACACTCAAATAAATCTAAAGGTTATAAACTACCAAAACATTCAAGATTCAAGATAGACAAGATGTAAAGAACATGAAAAGTAAAGATTAACACAAGCATATAACGTGGTTCGGCCATGAAGACCTACGTCCACGGGAAAAAAGATGTTTTCTTTATTGACTCCAAAGTCTTACCCTTGAAAGGGCTACAATTTTTTCTTCTTCTTGAAACTGCCTTATATTAGAAAAACTAGCTTCTCTGAGAATTCTGAGCAGCCATGGTAGAGTCATACATATTACAGACCGAAGTAGATGATAAAACATAGTCTTCACCATAAGAAGAGGCATAAGTTGCGGCCATGGCATGAAGTTTAGTCTTCCATTCCTGGCTTAGGGAATTACAATTAAATTGCCGAAAATAAGTACGAAGTGCGATGTTATCTTCAAACTGCAAAATGTTGGTTATTTGTTGGGGGGTTTTCCATTTTTGTCCTCAAGATCTTCATCAGCTTCGGGTCAGCGAATTCAATATTTGCAGGTCCTGTACTTGTTGTGTTGATGCCATTTGAGAGCTTCAATGATCCCCACCATTGCACTTTGTTGTAGAGAGCTCACTGCTCTTTGGCAGGTCCATCCTTCTTTTGTTGCTCCTTGTTCATCTGTCAAAACATTTAGCACAATAGCATTTTGAGATTGGTCTTTCCAGCAGGTGTAGCAGTGCATGGTTAATTTGGGTGGTTGTTTCACAGTTTGTAAATGGATCAGCTGCTCCAAGATTGGAGTTATGTTATAGGATTGATCCAAGTGTTTGGTTTTGCTGGGTTGGGTATGAGTTTTAACCAGATGAATGGTAGTACCAGGAGGTTGTAGCTTTTGTTGGAAGGTTTTTAGGCATCGAGCTTTCCAGATGTGCCAAGCTGTAAGAGCATAGAGCTGATTCCATTGGATACCCGAAACTGGACTGGTAGATGTGTTGGAGATCCAAGATTGAATCCAGTTTTGAAGACTTATGTTAAGATTGTCTAACCTACAATGCACTCCGAACCAGACAGAACAACTGTAAGGGAAAGTCAGAAGGGTATGGGAATCAGTTTCATTGGGGTGGCCACACAGGGTACAAGTTTTGTGAATGGTGGTGATCCATCTACGTATTTTACTGCTAACTGGTAGGATACCACCATAACATTTCCAAACAAAGACTCTGATTCTAGGCAGAACATCAAGGGACCAAATTTTCTTCCAGATTGGGTTTTGAGGTGGGAGAGGAGTTTTGCATATGAGTGTAGCTCTTTCCTTTATCAAGTATTCATACACATATTTAGCTGTCAGCTGGCCTTTGCCAGTGTGAGGCCAGATTAGGGTGTCCTTAGGATTAGCACGATGGTTTAGATTGATAGCAAGAATATTTTCCACCACATTGCGTGGTAGGACTTGATTGAGGAAATTCTCATTCCAATTTTTGGCATCTGGCAGCAGTATATCGCTAACCATTTTCAAAGTGTTGGTTAGGAGGGGTTTAATGTTCCTTCTTTCGATAATGTTCGGGAAGTTGAGTGGTATCCAGTTATCAGTCCAGAGATGAATATCCTTGCCATCTCCGATTTTCCAGACAGCCTCTTTTTGAATAATTTGAATGCCCTTCCACAGACCTTTCCAGAACCAAGAACAATTTTGTTTCGTGGTTTTTAGGGTGAGTGGGGGGCGATTTGGAAATATTTAGCTTTTAACACTTTGGAAGTGAGAGAAACCGGGTTTTGTATCATTCTCCAAGCCGTTTTAGTTATCATGGCCAGGTTAAATTGTTCAGATTTTTTGAGACCTAGACCCCCATACTCTATGGGGATACAGATTGAGTTCCAAGATTTAGGGCACCATCCTCTATTGATTTCAGGGGAATGGCCCCACCAAAAAGTTCCATATAGAGTATCCACTTTCTTTGTTATTTCTTTGGGTATGACAAAGCATGTCATTTGATAAGTTGCAATGGTATCAGCGACATGTTTGATACAAAATTTTCGTCCTGCTGGGGAAAGGAGTTTGCTACTCCACCCTCTAAGGCGTACTTTCAGCTTTTCCAGAATCGAGATGAAACGTTTTACTTTAGATTGGTGTGTGAACAGTGGTACTCCTAGATATTTATCATCCAACTTGATTCTTCGAACTTTTAGTATTTCCAAAACTTTTCTAATCTCTCCATTCACCGAGTTGCTAAAAAATGCTCCAAGTTTTTCATAGTTTGTCAGTTGACCCGATCCATTACTGAATAGTTCTAGGATGTGGACAAGATTTTTACATTTTTTCTTTCCAACTTTTTCAAAGATTAGGCAATCATCTGCGAAAAGTAGGTGAGAGATTAGGGAGCGGGGGTGCCTCCATCAAGATTTGTGGTGCCAAATTTTACACCACTAATCAACTTTTGTTGTTCAGCTTCTTGCAACACTCTTGAAAGGGCCTCCATACAAATAATGAATAAGTATGGTGAAAGGGGGTCCCCCTGTATGAGTCCTCTAGTAGGTTTGAAAAAGCCCGTTGGGGTGCCATTAACAAGGACAACACTTGAGGTTGTTCTTATGCATTGGTAGATAAGATCTATCCAGTTTTTGCAGAAGCCCATTTGTTCCTTAATTTTGGTGAGAAAATTCAATTCCACGCGATCAAAGGCTTTAGACATATCAATTTTGAGGCCCATGTAGCCTTTTTTCTTTTGTTTTTTCCTCTCTATTCTCATAGTATGTATAATCCCATGGGCTATAATGATATTATCTGCTATTTGTCTGCCAGGGACAAAAGCAGATTGGTATGGGGAGATGAGATTATCCAGAAAAGGCTTCATTCTACCGGCCAAAAGTTTTGAGATTATTTTATATATGGTGTTGCACAAGGAGATGGGTCTAAAATCTTTTGGGGTGGTGGGGTATTCAATTTCGGGGACTAGAGTGATAAAAGTGGAGTTGAAGTCTTTCAATATGTGTTTAGTGGAGAAGAAATCTTGAATCATTTTGATGAGTTCATATTTTCTAAGGAACCAATTATTTTGGAGAAAATTGCTGGAAAACCATCTGGGCCTGGGAATTTATTAGGGTGCATATCAAATACTATGAGTTTAATTTCTTGTTCGGAAGGAATGGCCATAAATTTCTCATTGTCTAAATCATTTAAGCATTTGGGAATGAGATTCTCTAGTTGAGCACTAATGTTATGTTTTGAAGATGTGGCCATAGAGGAAAAGTGATTGTGGAAAGTTTCCTCTAATCCTTTTTTATCTGTGCTCCAAGATTCATCATTCTTTTGAATAGATTCTATTCTGAGTTTTCTGGCCCTATAAGTGGTTGTGGAGTGAAATTACCATGTGTTTTGGTCTCCCAGATGGAGATTATAATCTGTTGCTTTGGTTTTACAGAAACCTTCTTCGTAGTTGTACCATTTCTCCAAATCTTGTTGAATGTTTAAAAACCTAGGATTATTATCTTGGAGGTGGAGATTGTTCTTAGCATGGTTGAGGTTTTGATGTTTTGTTGGATGTTTCCAAAGAAATCTATATTCCAGATTTTGATTTTGTGTTTCACATTTTTGAGTTTAGACACGACTTGGAAAGCTGTTGAACCTCCTGGTTCAAAATCCCAAGCCTCCTCAATAACTTGGAAACAAGAGGGTTATTCAAAGTAGATTCCAAAAAATTTGAAGGGTTTAGCTCCATCTTTCCAGCTTGGGGAGGATCTGAGAAGAATAAGACTATGGTCGGATCCTATAGGAGTAAGGTGGTAAACTAGGGCTCTAGGGTAGATATTCAACCATCTGGGGTTAGCTAGAGCTCTATCCAGTCTAGCTTCTATGAATTCTTGACTTTATCTCTTGTTTGACCAGGTAAATGGGTAACCCACAAAGCCCAGGTCCATCAGATCAGCTTCATTGATTAAGTTATTGAAAAAAGACTCTCCGTTTGTTCTACCCTATTTTCCCCATTTTTTTCCTCCTCGGATAAAGTGAAATTTAGGTCCCTTAGGACTAACCAATGGATGTCAATATTACTGGACAACTTTCTAAAATATCCCCAGCTAGTGTGCTTTCGCAATCTATAAGGGCACCCACAGGTTCCGGATATCATCCAAACAATTCCACTAGCCTTACAAGTAACTAAAGAATATATTTGACTATCGGTTATGTTGACAATAGTGAGAGACACTTTATTAGACCAAGCTAAAGCTAAACCTACTGCAGTTCCTTTAACACCTGTGGGATTGATAATTTCCATATTCTGATATTTGAGTTTGTTGAGAAAGGATTTTATGAATGATTGTTTATTTTTGGTTTCTTGTAGGAGAAGAATATCAGGGATATGTTCTTTAACAATCTGTTTTAGGTGGTTCTGTGTGGCTGGTTTACCTAGACCTTGGCAGTTCCAAGCTAACATGTTGAGGGACATGTTGTTCTGTTGTTGGTGAGAGAGATTATGGTTGAGAGACTTTTGTAGGGTGGTTTGGGTTTGAAGTAGGGGAGGCAACTTGTTGGCGGAGATATGACTTAAAAGAGTCCGAAGGGGGTGTTTTATGGGATTTTCTTTGGTTTCCACTGTTAGGAAACTTCTTGTGTTTGCAGTGGTGTAAATATCAAGAGTATACAGAGGTAACAACGTTCTTAATATCTCATACAAACAACGAGTAGAAAAAAGCTTAGTATGCAGACTATATAGCTCACATGAAGTGCGAAATAAAACAATCAATTTGTACGTGTTATTATGAAGATCGAAAAGCGATGAAGATATGAGTTGAGTTTTTACCTGGCTGGCTTTGTTTGTTACCTCCATTTTCTTATTCTCTGAACGGTATTTGGCTTCTTGTTGCAACTTATACGTCATATTTGCAACTGCTAGGATTTTCCTCCGCATATGCACACCTTCCTCAGTGACTCTATGGTATTCTCGAACTGGAGGGGGGTTGTTTTTTTGTGGAATGGATGGTGTTATCATCATCTGTTGGGGCATTCTGTATGGGGATGGGTTGGCTGTGGTGGTTCAGTTGCTGGCTTCCTCAACAATTGGTTTGACTCATTGATTCTTATGGTTGTACTTCATTCAGTTTTACGAGTTATGCGATTCTTCATAGCTTCCTTCATCTTGGCTTTACCTTTGACAGTTGTGGAGTTCTTGACAACCACGTATCTTGCCCTTTGTGTAACAAGGATTTCTGGCTCCACCTGATTTTTGGTGAGCTCAAGTTCTGTATTCTCATCTTCTGCATCATCCTTTACTTGAATATCTTCCTCCTCCTCCTCAACTTGGTTCAAGTATTCTAGATTGGCTGACCCAATTTTTCCTGTTGGGATCTGCTGCACATTTTTCCATTGTCTTTTCATTTTCAGTTACTAGAAGACCAAGGGGGTGTTGAAAGAAGATGGGAATGGTTTCTGTGGAAGGTTGTTATGGTTGCTTATTTTTGTAGAGGTGTTGGGATGCTGCTGGTGGAAGTTTGGAGTGGTGTTCAGGGGTTCGACAATGAGGTTTTGTAAAGTTTCTAGAGATCTACCAGTTAGAACTGTTGTTTTTGAGAGGTGAACCAAGGGTTCAAAATATTTGAGGATGGGGAAGATGTTTTTGAGAGGTGAACGCAAAGCTACAAATATCACTTAGATTTCTCGCTCTCTCCTTATCTAGATCTCTCTCGGGAATTCTCTGTGGAAAGACCATCTAGTGTTACATAAGTTTTCCATCTCCTTCTACATGGACTGGTATTTATAGACAAATTGGACTCGTGAAGGTATGACCTCTCCGAGCTGATGGAGTTATCGTACATCGTCTTCGTTACTTCAGACGGGTTCTATACTACCCCCTCGTGATGGCCTGTTTGGTTCTCCCTCCGAGTTATCTCGCTCTGTTCGTCATCATATTGCTCTTACTTGGAGAACCTCGTGATGTATCACCTCTGGGTCGTAGTATAGATCGCCCAAGCCTTCTGTTACGATATAGATTTGCCCACGTCTCTTCTTATCCTTCATTAACTGCAGTCCTTCTTTTTAGACTTGACCGTCTGAGCGGATTAGACCACTCCTTAGACGCGTCATTCATGTGACGTTGTAGCAGGCGTCTCGATTCAGACGAAATCACCTTTTTATACTATCATTTGGTGCTCCTATCTCATCACCCTATCATGATATCATCTCCTTGAGATGTTGACACGTGGCCATCGGGTAATTTACCCTCACATGGTCTTTGTAATACTTCTTACAAGATCATAGCTAAATTACCCGCAAATAGAATGAAAAGCTATCTGGATAATGTTATTTCACCGTACCAATCGACCTTTTTATCTTCTAGGCAAATCTCAGACTATATTATAGTTTCTCATGAGATTGTGCATTCATTGAAGAAAAAGAAAGGAAAAGTGGGTTGGTTGGGTGTGGAAATTGATATGTCGAAAACGTTCGACAGAGTCAGTTGGGAATTTCTAAACAAAACTTTATTTCAATTTGGTTTCAGCCAAGATTGGTGTTTTATAATTTTTCAATGTGTTTCGACTACTTGAAAAGTGGTGTCGTTAAATGGTAAACCTGGTCAATTTTTCAAACCTACTAGAGGATTGAGGCACTGAGATCCTTTATGTCTCTATCTCTTTATGCTTTTTATGGAGGTATTTTCTAGATTACTTTTGGCTAATGTAGCCTCAAAAAAAAATTCCCATTTACTTTTTGCCGATGATTTTATGCTTTTCGCAAAAGCCGACTTAGGTGAATGTCGTAATGTTTTGAAAATTATTGAACAATTTAGCAAGGATTCTGGCGAACTAATAAATTTTAGCAAACCAGGCGTTTTCTTTTAGTAAAAAGGTTCTCCGAGGCACCAAAGAATGATGATACGTTTGCTAAAAATTTAAAAAAAAATATATCAATCTTAATGACTCGTATTTGGGGCTCCTTTCTGTCTTATCTAGTATCTCTACTTTTCAAATGGGGTGTTTACTCATTCCAAAGAAAATAACTGACAAAATAAACGTTATCCAAAGAGATTTTTAGTGGGGTAAGGATTCTGATGCAAATGGTGTCTATATCAAATTTTTTCCCTTTCTCTGTAAACCAATTACACAAGGAGGGTTAGGATTTAGAGATACTAGAAAGGTCAACCTAACGAAGTTATCTAAAGTTGCTTGGAAATTGTTAGATGAACCCGATTCTTTGTCGGCAAAGCTTATTAAATTCAAATTTTTTCCTAAAGTTTCGGCTTTTAATGCTAAGCCAACTAAGATAGGTTCTTGGATATGGAGTTGCATTAGTAAAGGTCTTACTATGGTTAGACAAAATTCTATATGGGAAAAGAGGGGGGATAAGCCTGACCTCAAGGAGAGAAAGGAGAAACAAACAAAAACAAAAGAAAAAACGACATGTTACAAAATTATCTAAATCTGTAAGTAGGTAGAGAAGATCTATCACTTCCCATGGTATATCGAATAAACGAAGGTGGTTGATCCCACCATTGAGACCTTGAAGTTGCACCCCATTTAGCAAGTAAATCCGTTATCGAATTTCCTTCTCTAAAAATATGCGAGAATCTGAATTGAATTGAAGATAAGTATCTTAAACAATTCTCCCAGTGAACTAAAAGTCTCCAAGGAACCAAAGATGAGTTGGACAACACCATAATAACGTGCATAGAATCGCACTCGAACCAGATTCTCATACCTTTCAACGACATAAGAAAAGACTTGTGGGTCCCTGGTTTAACAACTATTATTGCTCATATCTGTCCTAATTTGGATCCTGATCTTGTTTTGGTATCGAATTTAATTGTCGATGATTCTTTTTCTTGGAATGTGTCTTTGGTAAATAGTAACTTCCTCCTCGTGTGGCATGTAACATTCTTAATATAAGGCTTCTCTGTTCTCAGTATGGGGTTTTATATAAGGATAAGATTAGATGGAAACTGGAAAGTGATGGGATTTTTACCGTAAAAAGTTTATATGTTCAACTGTGTGATCCAAAGAATGCTAATGTTAATGTTGTATGTATGAAAAAATTATGGAAAAAGGCTTGGAATCTGTTAGAACTATTGTTGATTTCACTCTTGCAAAACAAAGGTTAAACACAAAACTGGATTGCGGCTGAGTCACGACCAGGTCGCTCTCTTTAAGACGTTTCGTGGCTCTGCCTTGAGTTTTGTGCAAGCATTCTTTCTTTGTCACAACGTCCCCAGGATAAAACAACCGAGAAAAACTCTCGTCGATCTCTCACGCACACAGTGAGCAATCGATCACTTTCACTCTTTTAATCTTGCTCAGAAAAAAACTTGGTCTCTTGATTCACAAAAACAGTATATGGAAAAATCTCTTACTTTTCTGTTTCTCAAAACTGGCTTATTATAGCCTTTGCAATTAAGACAAAATTAATGGGAATAAATTTTGGTTTTAATTGTCTCCATAAAATCCTATGCAACAGTCCAAAAACGGTCAAGTAATTTATGCCAGAATAAATACTATTTAATTTGTAATTAAAACCCGTGAAAACGTTTTGAAAAAAGCTTTTTTAAAAGGAGCAAAAACTACTTTCCAAATTCAAGAGACCTCGTTATTCAATGTTTTCCTTGGCAAAAAATTCAACCCTCCTGGTTGAGTCAGATGGACATCGCCCTGACCTTCGAAGGGGTTTCCCTCCTCGTCAGAGCTGGAGTTATCGGTTAATCCTTCCCGATATTGGTTATCAGGTTGTCCCTCTCCATGGAGTGCAGCGTTGTGCAAGGTTTCACCAGGATCCATATCGTCTAGTCCCTCCAGCCGGGCTCCACCATTTTCACCTTGGCTCGTGCGAGAAGATCGTCTCGTCACCATCGCCTTACCTGCGATATATGCAATAATACTTAATTTGTCTCTTCTTTCAGAAAAGTGGGACCTTAGGTTTGCAGGTCACGTGCAATTACTAAGTCATAGTTCAGACTGGACAGTTTAGTACAGGAAGACTTTGAAGTAAATTTTGGAGACATGTGAAGACGTGAAAACATTCCCTACTTGCATAAAGTTTTAGTGATGGAAAAAAGGTGTTTAGTTTGTCTCTCTTTTCGAGAAAAATACCTCCTTCTACAGGTCATACCTTAATTTGTTGGGAAAAAAATAAAATCATGACGATTGAGCATATCTTCCCATTTTAGGAAATATTTCTCCTCATCTTTGAACTTTTGACTTTTAACAAGCTTTGAGCTTGATGAATGATTATGTACTCATTAATCCTTTCCCTTGACTTAGAGTTAGATTTCTAAGAAGAAGATTATAGATTATCTCGAGTTTCCTAGAAGATGAAGAACATCATGAATAATTTGTCTTTTAAACTTTCATAAGATCATATTTTCCCTTATGAAGTTTACTGACTTTAACCTTCTTCCCATCTCTTTCATGGAGGAGATCGTTTGAGCGCCGAAGTGTTTAAAACTCCATTTTCACTCCGATCTTCAACTCTCCTGAGAATCTTGAGGAAGATACCGGAAATCTTAAAAGAATGAAAAGTTCTAAGAAAATCAGTGAAAAAGATGTAGATCTGTTGATTTTGAGGGTCTCCGAGACTTCACAGATTGTGTAGACCGTATCAAGTCCGAGTCTACTCATAAATTCTAACAGAACTTCTACACAGTGGTATGAAATCCACTTCTCTGAAGGAGATCATGAAAGCAATATAGAGTTGTTACTAGGGAGGTAGATTAGATCTTCATACCTCCTTGTTTCTAACGCCAAAATGTAGTTGCATCTTTTCTGATGACTACACCCAAATAAATCTAAAGGCGAGAAACTACCAAAACATTCAAGATTCAAGATAGACAAGATGTAAAGAACATGAAAGTAAAGATTAACACAAGCATATAACGTGGTTTGTCCATGAAGACATACGTCTACGGGAAAGAAGATGTTTTCTTTATTGATTATAAGGTCTTACCCTTTAAAGAGGTACAAATATCACTTAGATTTCTCAATCTTTCCTTATCTAAATCTCTCTCAGGAATTCTATGTAGAAAGACCATCCAATGTTACGAAAGTTGTCCATCTCTTTCTACATGGACTGGTATTTATAGACAAATTAGACTCATGAACGTATGGCCTTGTCGAGATGATGGAGCTATCGTACACCGCCTTCGTTACTTCGGACGGGTTCTATACTACCACTCGTAATGTCCTGTTTGGTTCTCCTTCCGAGTTATCTCGATATGTTCGTCATCGTATAGATCTTCCTTGGAGAACCTCGTGATGTATCACCCCTGGGTCGTAGTATAGGTTGCCCAAGCCTTCTGTTACGATATAGATTTTCCCACGTCTCTTCTTATCCTTCATTAATTGCAGTCCTTCTTTTTAGACTTGAACATCTGAGCGGATTAGACCACTCGTTACACGCATCATTCATGTGACTTTGTAGCAAGCGTCTCGATTCAGACGAAATCACCTTTTTATACTATCATTTGGTGCTTTTATCTCATCACCCTATCATGATATCATCTCTTGAGATGTTGACACGTGGGCATTGGGTAATTTACCCTTACATGGTCTTTGTAATACTTCTTACAAGATCATAGCTAAATTATCCGCTAATATAATGTAAAGCTAACTGGATAATGTTATTTCACCGTACCAATCGGCCTTTTTATCTTCTAGGCAAATCTCAGACTATATTATAGTTTCTCATGAGATTTTGCATTAATTGAAGAAAAAGAAAGGAAAAGCGGGTTGGTTGGGTGTGGAAATTGATATGTCGAAAACGTTCGACATGGTCAGTTGGGAATTTCTAAACAAAACTTTATTGCAATTTGGTTTCAGCCAAGATTGGTGTTTTATAATTTTTCAATGTGTTTCGACTACTTGAAAAGTGGTGTCATTAAATGGTAAACCTGGTCAATTTTTCAAACCTACTAGAGGATTGAGGCAGGGAGATCCTTTATGTCTCTATCTCTTTATCCTTTTTATGGAGGTATTTTCTAGATTACTTTTGGCTAATGTAGCCTCAAAAAAAATTCCCATTTACTTTTTGCCGATGATTGTCTGTTTTTCGCAAAAGCCGACTTAGGTGAATGTCGTAATGTTTTGAAAATGATTGAACAATTTAGCAAGGATTCTGGCGCACTAATAAATTTTAGCAAACCGGGCGTTTTCTTTTAGTAAAAAGGTTCATCCGAGGCACCAAAGAATGATGATACGTTTGCTAAAAAATAAAAATAAAATAATCAATCTTAAAGACTCGTATTTGGGGCTCCTTTCCGTCTTATTTAGTATCTCTACTTTTCAAATGGGGTGTTTACTCATTCCTAAGAAAATAACTGACAAAATAAACGTTATCCAAAGAGATTTTTAGTGGGGTAAGGATTCTGATGCAAATGGTGTCTATATCAAAAATTTTCCCTTTCTCTGTAAACCAATTACACAAGGAGGATTAGGATTTAGAGATACTAGAAAGGTCAACCTAACGATGTTATCTAAAGTTGCCTGGAAATTGTTAGATGAACCCGACTCTTTGTCGGAAAATCTTATTAAATTCAAATATTTTCCTAAAGTTTCGGCTTTTAATGCTAAGCCAACTAAGATAGGTTCTTGGATATGGAGTTGCATTGGGAAAGGTCTAACTATGGTTAGACAAAATTCTATATGGGAAAGGAGGGGGGATAAGCCTGACCTCAAAGAGAGAAAGGAGAAACAAACAAAAACAAAAGAAAAAACGACATGCTACAAAATTATCTAAATCTGTAAGTAGGTAGAGAAGATCTATCACTTCCCATGGTAGATCGAATAAACTAATGTGGTTGATCCCACCATTGAGACCTTGAAGTTGCACCCCATTTAGCAAGTAAATCCGCTATCGAATTTCCTTCTCTATAAATATGCGAGAATCTGAATTAAATTCAAGATAAGTATCTTAAACAATTCTCCCAGTGAACTAAAAGTCTCCAAGGAACCAAAGATGAGTTGGACAACACCATAATAACGTGCATAGAATCGCACTCGAACCAGATTCTCATACCTTTCAACGACATAAGAAAAGACTTGTGGGTCCCTGGTTTAACAACTATTATTGCTCATATCTGTCCTAATTTGGATCTTGATCTTGTTTTGGTTTCGAATTTGATTGTCGATGATTCTTTTTCTTGGAATGTGGCTTTGGTAAATAGTAACTTCCTCCTCGTGTGGCATGTAACATTCTTAATATAAGGCTTCTCTGTTCTCAGTATGGGGTTTTATATAAGGATAAGATTAGATGGAAACTGGAAAGTGATGGGATTTTTACCGTAAAAAGTTTATATGTTAAGCTGTGTGAGCCAAAGAATGCTAATGTTAATGTTGTGTGTAGGAAAAAATTATGGAAAAAGTTTTGGAATCTGTTAGAACTATTGTTGATTTCACTCTTGCAAAACAAAGGTTAAACACAACAACTGGATTGCGGCTGAGTCACGACCAGGTCGCTCTCTTTAAGACGTTTCGTGGCTCTGCCTTGAGTTTTGTGCAAGCAGTCTTTCTTTTTCACAACGTCCCTAGGATAAAACAGCCGAGAAAAACTCTCGTCGATCTCTCACGCACACAGTGAGAAATCGATCACTTTCACTCTTTTAATCTTGCTCAGAAAAAAACTTGTCTCTTGATTCACAAAAACAGTATATGGAAAACTATCTTACTTTTCTGTTTCTCAAAACTGGCTTATTATAGCCTTCGCAATTAAGACAAAATTAATGGGAATAAATTTTGGTTTTAATTGTCTCCATAAAATCCTGTGCAACAGTCCAAAAACGGTCAAGTAATTTATGCCAGAATAAATACTATTTAATCTGTAATTAAAACCTGTGAAAACGTTTTGAAAAAAACTTTTTAAAAGGAGCAAAAACTACTTTCCAAATTCAAGAGACCTCGTTATTCACTGTTTGCCTTGGAAAACAATTCAACCCTACTGGTTGAGTCAGATGGATATCGCCCTGACCTTCGAAGGGGTTTCCCTCCTGGCCAGAACTGGAGTTATCGGTTAATCCTTCCCGATATTGGTTATCAGGTTGTCCCTCTCCATGGAGTGCACCGTTGTGCAAGGTATCACCAGGATCCATATCGTCTAGTCCCTCCGGCCGGGCTCCACCATTTTCACCTTGGCTCGTGCGAGAAGATCGTCTCGTCACCATCGCCTTACCTGCGATATATGAAATAATACTTAATTTGTCTCTTCTTTCAGAAAAGTGGGACCTTAGGTTTGCAGGTCACATGCAATTACTAAGTCATAGTTCAGACTGGACAGTTTAGTACAGGAAGACTTGCAGTAAATTTTGGAGACATGTGAAGATGTGAAAACATTCCCTATTCATAAATTCTAACAAAACTTCTACACAGTGGTATGAAATCCACTTCTCTGAAGGAGATCATGAAAACAATATAGAGTTGTTACTAGGGAGGTAGATTAGATCTTCATACCTCCCTGTTTCTAGCGCAAAAATGTAGTTGCATCTTTTCTGATGACTATACCCAAATAAATCTAAAGGATAGAAACTGCCAAAACATTCAAGATTCAAGATAGACAAGATGTAAAGAACATGAAAGTAAATATTAACACAAGCATACAACGTGGTTCGGCCATGAACACCTACGTCCACGGGAAAGAAGATGTTTTCTTTATTGATTATAAGGTCTTACCCTTGAAAGAGCTACAAATATCACTTAGATTTCTCAATCTCTCCTTATCTAAATCTCTCTCAGGAATTCTCTGTAGAAAGATCATCTAATGCTACATAAGTTGTCCATCTCCTTCTACATGGACTGGTATTTATAGACAAATTAGACTCATGAAGGTCTGGCCTCGCCGAGATGATGGAGCTATCGTACATCGTCTTCGTTACTTCGGTCGGGTTCTATACTACCCCTCGTAATGGCCTGTTTGGATCTCCTTCCGAGTTATCTCGATATGTTCGTCATCGTATAGCTCTTCCTTGGAGAACCTCGTGTTGTATCACCCCTGGGTCGTACTATAGGCTGCCCAAGCCTTCTGTTACGATATAGATTTTCCCACGTCTCTTCTTATCCTTCATTAATTGCAGTCCTTCTTTTTAGACTTGAACATATGAGCGGATTAGACCACTCGTTACACGCATCATTCATGTGACTTTGTAGCAAGCGTCTCGATTCAGACGAAATCACCTTTTTATACTATCATTTGGTGCTTCTATCTCATCACCCTATCATGATATCATCTCTTGAGATGTTGACAAGTGGCCATCGGGTAATTTACCCTCACATGGTCTTTGTAATACTTCTTACAAGATCATAGCTAAATTACCCGCAAATAGAATGAAAATCTAACTGGATAAGGTTATTTCACCGTACCAATCGGCCTTTTTATCTTCTAGGCAAATCTCAGACTATATTATAGTTTCTCATGAGATTGTGCATTCATTGAAGAAAAATAAAGGAAAAGTGGGTTCGATGGGTGTGGAAATTGATATGTCGAAAACGTTCGACAGGGTCAGTTGGGAATTTCTAAACAAAACTTTATTGCAATTTGGTTTCAGCCAAGATTGGTGTTTTATAATTTTTCAATGTGTTTAGACTACTTGAAAAGTGGTGTCATTAAATGGTAAACCTGGTCAATTTTTCAAACCTATTAGAGGATTGAGGCAGGGAGATCCTTTATGTCTCTATCTCTTTATCCTTTTTATGGAGGTATTTTCTAGATTACTTTTGGCTAATGTAGCCTCAAAAAAAATTCACATTTACTTTTTGCCGATGATTGTCTGCTTTTCGCAAAAGCCGACTTAGGTGAATGTCGTAATGTTTTGAAAATTATTTAACAGTTTAACAAGGATTCTGGCGAACTAATAAATTTTAGCAAACCATGCGTTTTCTTTTAGTAAAAAGGTTCATCCGAGGCACCAAAGAATGATGATACGTTTGCTAAAATTTAAAAAAAATATTAATCTTAATGACTCGTATTTGGGGCTCCTTTCCGTCTTATCTAGTATCTCTACTTTTCAAATGGGGTGTTTACTCATTCCAAAGAAAATAACTGACAAAATAAACGTTATCCAAAGAGATTTTTAGTGGGGTAAGGATTCTGATGCAAATGGTGTCTATATCAAATTTTTCCCTTTCTCTGTAAACCAATTACACAAGGAGGGTTAGGATTTAGAGATACTAGAAAGGTCAACCTAACGATGTTATCTAATGTTGCCTGGAAATTGTTAGATGAACCCGACACTTTGTCGGCAAAGCTTATTAAATTCAAATATTTTCCTAAAGTTTCTGCTTTTAATGCTAAGCCAACTAAGATAGGTTCTTGGATATGGAGTTGCATTAGGATTGGTCTAACTATGGTTAGACAAAATTCTATATGGGAAAGGAGGGGGCTAAGCCTGACCTCAAACAGAAAAAGGAGAAACAAACAAAAACAAAAGAAAAAAACGACATGCTACAAAATTATCTAAATCTGTAAGTAGGTAGAAAAGATCTATCACTTCCCATGGTAGATCGAATAAACGAAGGTGGTTGATCCCACCATTGGGACCTTGAAGTTGCACCCCATTTAGCAAGTAAATCATCTATCGAATTTCCTTCTCTATAAATATGCGAGAATCTGAATTGAACTGAAGATAAGTATCTTAAAAAATTCTTCCAGTGAACTAAAAGCCTCCAGGGAACCAAAGATGAGTTGGACAACACCATAATAACATGCATAGAGTCGCACTCGAACCAGATTCTCATACCTTTCAACGACATAAGAAAAGACTTGTGGGTCCCTGGTTTAACAAATATTATTGATGATATCTGTCCTAATTTGGATCCTGATCTTGTTTTGGTCTCGAATTTGATTGTCGATGATTATTTTTCTTGGAGTGTAGCTTTGGTAAATAGTAACTTCCTCCTCGTGTGGCATGTAACATTCTTAATATAAGGCTTCTCTGTTCTCAGTATGGGGTTTTATATAAGGATAAGATTAGATGGAAACTGGAAAGTGATGGGATTTTTACCGTAAAAAGTTTATATGTTAAACTGTGTGAGCCAAAGAATGCAAATGTTAATGTTGTGTGTAGGAAAAAATTATGGAAAAGGGTTTGGAATCTCAATATTTCGCCAAAAATTAAACTTTTCCTTTGGAAATGCTAGCTTAAGTAATTCCTTGGCCACTGGGCAACAATTGTCGACCAATTTAGGAGGAAAAAACACATCCCGTCCCATGTGTGGTGTTGCTGTGGAGTCTTTGACTCTTTTTTTGATTGTTCTTATGCCAAAGTTGTATGGATGCTCCCACCATCATCCAATGTTTCAAATGTTCATAGTAGTGGTTATTTCTTGATCATTACAATGAATGGATTAAGAATAACGATTCTTCTAGTCTGTCTTTAGAATTAGCAGCAACTAAAGCTTGGTTCATATGGAAAGAGAGGGGTAATAGAGTTTTTTCAAAAAAAAAACAACTAGTATTAGTATTAGTTTGTCGATCCAAATTCAAATATATATTCAGTTTTTGACTCCCTCTAGGATGACTGAATTTCTTATTGCTAATATGATTATTCCAAGTACAATACAACCTTTACCTAATAGAAAATGGAGGAGACCTTTAAGTGATACTTCAAAGATCAATGTGGATGCTGCATCGATATCAATAGTTACTAATACAGGGTATAGGTTGACTTTTAGGACGACAATAGGTTTTGAAAGAGCAAGAGGAGGTCAATGTCAGGCCTCTTCAGCTGAAGAGATGGACGCACTACCTGTTTTCGAAGGCGCAAAATGGGCAAGAGAAAGAGACTTATCGAATTTATCTCTCGAATGGGACGACAAAAAAGTGATAGATTATTTGAATGGAAAGAAAACTTCAATCCCTTGACAGGTTCAAAGGTTATTAGAGGAGGTAAAAAGGATGATGACGGAAGTTACAAATTTTTTGGGTTTCCATTTCATTCATCGAACTGTTAACAATTCAGCGGATCTTCTCGCAAAGGAGGCTAGACTGTATAGTTTTTCTCAACAAACGTGGGTGAAAATTCCAGAAGTTACTAGGCGATCCCTGTTTATTGAACAATGTAATGAAGTATCTTGCATTTCTGTCTGTGATTGGTTATTTAATTGAATGAATGTTTCTGTTTCTCAAAAAAAAAAAAAAAAAGTGTGTTACAGTGCCTACAACCCATGGATGTGTGGTCCATCTAGTTACCTAGTGTTTCCCCTTTATATATATTGTATTCATGTAACCCTTAGAGACTGATGAATGGAAACTCTCTTGCCCCTTTGTCTTCCCTACATTTCCACTACAACACGTTATCATGCCCGATGCTATACTGCAGAGCTAGATGGGATTTTTGGTAGATTTTTTTTTTCCTTCTACATGGGTGATTTATATCAACGCAGTTATGCAATTACCATCAAGCTAATGTTGAAATCGCCGGAATCAAATCAGATAAGTTGGATCAATTTTTTTTCCTTCTTCCCTCTAATTTTTTTATTTCATTTTTGGAATCTGCCCTGTTTTGTGATTTCAACTTTGGGTATATTAAATCTGTGGTGTAAGTTAACTTGATCTCTAGAAGCTACGTATATGCACCCTATATCAATTGATCTGATTTTATATGCTGATGTTCAATCGATTTGTTGAATTCTGTAATAAATGATTTGATTGATTTTATAATAATATAATATGAGCATGTTTGTTTTAGGGTGATTAATCGGCTGTAGTAATGCTTGTCATAGATACAAGGCATAAGATGGTATAGTAATTAGGATATGATTATGATTTATCATATTATTTTATATTATAATAATATGATTTTGATTGGATCTGTGTGCCTTTGTGATGTGGTTGATTATTTCGTGGGCGGTGAAATCATGTGCGGGACGAAGGAGAAAGAGAAGATGAAAGGAAGACGGAGGAGAAAGAAACTCGTCTGTTCCCCTGCCCTGTTCTTGCCCGGTCCTAATCGAACCTTGTTTCATCCGGTCCAACCCAGATCGATTCAACCCAAACCGGCCCGGTCCCGTTCCAGCCTCTGTCCCGGTCCATCCCGGTTCCATCCTTTGTTCCGTTCCAACCTGTTTTTGGTTTTCAGGACGTGCGCGATCAAGGCTATTCATGTTCCACCTATGTACGGTGGGAACCAAATCTCGAGGTATGTAACTAGTGGAATATCTATTGGGTTTATTTATTTGTTTTTAGAACCTTTTTTTTGTCTTAGATACGTCCATATTATATGAAGGGTCAATTTCAATCTTGAATATGATATTGGTCATACTTGAATGATATTTTTTTTTTTAATTGGTTGTACCAACTCGATTCAAATACATTTATTTTGGGTTTAGAAGTACTTGAACACCATTATTGCGTACATGATATTTTTTTCCAAAAAATTTGAATGTTCCGAGATATGTAATTTCACTTGCTCGACTATTAAAGAGTCGGTAGTTTCTAATGAATTGCAAATAAAATCACATGTATTACAGTTTTTGTGGATGAACTCACAAAAGATGATATAAGTTAGAAAATTTCCATTTCTCTACTTTATCCATTATACTAATGCACCAATATATATTGAAGTATGACAACAACAGATCTATCTACTTAATCTAGTCAACCTAAGTAAGTGGTTGACATGTGTAATGAGATTCTCTTGGCCTATTGAGATAAAGAAATTTCTCAAACTAAGCTAAATGTAGCAAAATTGAAAATGGAAAGAACCCCAAAGTAATGAGGGTTAGACCGACTCATATAAAGCATGTGAAAAGGGACATATATATCATGAGACGAATTTTTTTTCCCCAACAGTAATGACACCAAAGTATAGGTATCGATTGAACATGGGATCAGCTAAAATGTAATTCTAGCTCCCATCATAAATAAAAGAGTTGGAAATGCACCTGGTCATAGGTGTTGGTATATACAATGTAATGTATACGTGTATCATTGTAACAACCAATTTTTCACATCAACTTTAATGGCAACAAGAACTTTGCCTGGCCAATTGACTATCGTATCGAGCGCAACACTGCTCATTTTTTTTCTTCAAGATAGAACAAAGACGTCGCAAAATCTCTAGATGTACCAAGAGATAATCACACCTTGTTAAATTCCCAAGTAATCTGTGCAATTGGATATCATGTGGAACATCAAAATGATGACAATGTAATTGATTGCATCTTTTATAGTCTCTAATATATTTGGAAGGAAATATATTTTAGAGAAACTAATGAGTCAATCTAGTGCAATGTAATTCACTATAATATTTGGATTATTGAATCCATATTGACTCCGACGATGAAATGTTGGAAACTGACTCATATAGGCTTTGGGTATAACCATAAAGAAACTTTGGTTGTGACATGATGATTTTTTTGAAAGAACTCATACAAATATCACTTTATTTGAGTAAACGAAAATAGGAAAAATATTGACATAATTCAAAGTGAAGGCATATCTCTTAATAAGTGTTTTCTAAATTACTAGATACACAACCCCCCTTCCCATTATGCATTTAGGTAAGAAAGCATATCACTCATTTTTACAAAGTCTTCAGTAAAACAGGATCGAGACCATCCTAAGATGCAAATGGTAAAAATTCCATATTACAAAGAAACAAGGTGAAATTAGAAAAATATTCATGCAGAATGCGGACCATTAAAGTGACTGATGGATTTGTTGAATGTTTTGACATTTTGGACTAGTTATAGTTCCCAAGAAATTTGCGTTTTGAAAAATCCTAGCACATATTACGTATACAATTCAAAGTACAAAGGCTAACCACCCTTGTTAATGCTAGAGAATTTACATCAAAAGGACTTGATGAATATTGCATGTTTAATAGGATCAATATAGAGCATCTTATACCCAATGGTCTCGCAGAGGCTACCATCCAAGGTTACAGATGGTGTCTAAAGAATAGGTTATGCGTACCAACCTACCTTTTATTGCTTTGGGGATATGCAATATTACGCGCATTTTACTTAATTTTTGTATAACCCAATATTAGTCAACCTTTTATGTGTTAGGATTAATGCCTTAGGATTAACCTCAGAAGACACTAACAGTTCTTTGGATCAATGTAGAATTAAAGAAAACAGAAATAAGATGTACTAAACGAAACAAAGAAAGACACAAGATTTAACGTGGTTCGGCAATATGCCTACGTCCACAAACGTCTACGATCAAATCTAATTATAGAACGAATTACAAAGAATAAACCACAACTATGACCAGCAGGATACTGTTCACAAACCCTAAACAATTCTCTATGAACCAAACGTTCTAAACCCTAAAATTCTCTAGTTATGAGAACTCTTCTCTGAATGTGTTGTGTGTTTTCCCTTAATACTTGTACACCTATTTATATAGGTTACAAACTTGTCTTCCAAGTATATGAGTTATTCTAGGAAACCTAAACATAGCTACAAAAGAAAACCTTGAGTTTAACTAAATTAGGAAACCTCTAGCTATACTAAATTAAGGAAACACCTAGACGATTCTAGAATACTCTAGAATCTTCCTAAAACATCGACAACATAACAATTCTCCACCTTGCCGATGTTTCCACCAAACTGAGCTTGATCTTCTCAAGTTAACCGTAGCCTCAAATTCCCCTAGGGCCTCAACAACGATCAGTATTGGTCAAGCTGAGATACCTCTCAAACTTGACCTTCGGAACGACTTTCGTCAACATGTCTGCTGGATTATCTTCAGTATCAACCTTCAATAGTTGTACTAATCCGTTATCAACAACTTCTCATACCTTATGATAACGAACATCAATATGGTTGGTGCGTGAATGATAAACTTGGTTCTTAGCTAAATGAATAGCACTATGACTATCACAGTTTACAACAACATTCCGTTGTACAATCCTCAAGTCTTTAACTAAACCACGAAGCCGTAATGCTTCCTTAACAGCCTCCGTCACAACAATATACTCTGCCTCCGTAGTAGACAATGCTACGATTGGTTGTAACATAGACCTCCAACTGATAGGTCCTCCACTCAATGTAAAACAATACCCTGAAGTAGAACGACACTTATCCCTATCACCCGCATAATCAGAATCAACAAATCCACAGACCTTCAAATTCTGCTCCTTCTCAAACACCAAACCAATATCCAAGGTCCCTTGAAGATATCTCAAAATTCCCTTCACCGCATACCAATGTGCTCTTCCAGGATTAGCCATATAACGACTAACTAAACCAACTGCCTGTGAAATATCCGTACGAGTACAAACCATAACATACATCAAAGAACCTACCTCATTAGCATAGGGAATCTTTGACATAAACTCTTTCTCCTCAGTTGTAGTAGGACACAACTGTGAAATATTCGTAAAACTGTACATCCGACATGACGTCACTATGACCATTAGCATATTTATGGAATCAATCAGCATGCCAACGTATGAATTACCGGGGTACCTTTTTTTTACATGGGTCATGTTCCACGGCAAAACCCTTAATATTGACTAACATCATCCATGCCAAACCCTAACTCTCATGCTAACGCTCCAAGGCGTGCCAACCATGACAGCCGCACCACTGTGCCAATGGCATGCCATGCCAGCCGCACCACTGTGCCAATGGCAAACCATGCCAGCCACATCTTCGCGCCAAGGCATGCCAACCATGCCAACCATGCCAGCCGCACCACTGTGCCAATGGCAATCCATGCCAGCCACATCTTCCCGCCAAGGCATGCCAACCATGTCAGCCGCACCAATGTGCCAATGGCAAACCATTCCAGCCACGTTGACCGCGCCAAGGCATGCCAACCATGCCATCCGCACCAGTGTGCCAATGGCATGCCATGCCAGCCACATCACCGTCCCAAGGCATGTCAACCATGCCAGCCGCACCACTGTGCCAATGTCAAACCATGCCAGCCACATCTTCGCGCCAAGGCATGCCAACCATGCCAGCCGCGCCACTGTGCCAATGGAAAACCATGCCAGCCACGTTTACCGCGCCAAGGCATGCCAGCCATGCTGGCCGCACCATGCGCCAATGTCATGCCAAACCCTTGGCCCTAGCCATGATGGTAGTTTTTAGCTTAGGGTTAAAATCATAAAATTGTACATCCGAAATGATTTCACTATGACCATTAGCACATTTATGGAATCAATCAGCATGCCTACGTAAGAATTACCGGGGTACCTTTTTTTTACATAGGTCATTTTCCACGGCAAAACCCTTAATATTGACTAACATCATCCATGCCAAACCCTAATTCTCATGTTACCGCGCCAAGGCGTTCCAACCACGCCAGTCGCACCACTGTGCCAATGGTATGCCATGCCAGCCACATCACCGCGCCAAGGCATGCCAACCATGTCAGCCACACCACTGCGCCAATGGCAAACCATGCCAGCCACATCTTCACGCCAAGGCATGCCAACCATGCCAGCCGCACCACTATGCCAATAGAAAACCATGCCAGCCACATCTTCGCGCCAAGGCATGCTAACTATGCCAGCTGCACCACTGTGCCAATGGCAAACCATGCCAGCCACGTTTACCGCGCCAAGGCATGCCAGCCGCACCACTGTGCCAATGGAATGCCATGCCAGGCACATCACCGCGCCAAGGCATGCCAACCATGCCAGCCGCACCACTGTGCCAATGGCAAACCATGCCAGCCACATCTTCGCGCCAAGGCATGCCAGCCGCACCACTGTGCCAATGGAAAACCATGTCAGCCACGTTTACCGCGCCAAGGCATGCCAGCCATGCTGGACGCATCATGCGCCAATGTCATGCCAAACCCTTGGCCCTAGCCATGCTGGCCGCATCATGCGCCAATGGCATGCCAAGTCGTCCAATCCCTTGGCCCCACCATGCCAAGCCGTTCGCACCATTCTGCCTTGGCCCCACCATGCCAAGCCGTCCGCACCATTCTTCCTTGGCCCCACTATGCCAAGCCGTCCGCACCATTCTGCCTTGGCCCCACTATGACAAGCCTCCCGCACCATTATTCCTTGGCCCCACCATGCCAAGCCATCCAAACCCTTGGCCCCACTATGCCAAGCCGTCCGCGCCATTTGCCTTGGCCATACCATGTTGGGATTCCCTATGCGGCTACCAAAACGAAGTCATGCGACGATCAACTGATGTATTTTATAGATAGTGGTAAAAGTGGTTCGATTCTCGGACTTGCGAAGGATAAAATATAGACTTAAATTCTAAAGCTAAGATAGAAAACTCACTAATAATTATAGCAAACACGGACAAAGTTGATATCAATATTAAAAGACAACTGAGGCTAAGATTCCACTATTTTCCAAGTTCAAAGTGATTTAAATCCAATATTTATATTTATTCAATTTTTTCGTTTAATTTGATTCTAAGATGTTGTAACAAGTATATTTTTAAAATAACAAGTGCAAATCAAAAGCATGGGATATCAAAAACCTAAGTCCAAGCATATACCATCAATGGAAATCACAATTGTTGAATAAAAATCATTAAAACAATTCTCAAACAAGGCAAATAATCATATAAATAATTGTAATAAATAAGATAAAATAGAAAATACCACTCTTTATTGGAAAAATAGCTTCCTCTATCGCCTCAGCAATGGGGTTTAGCTCCTCATATCAAAAACAGGTTCAAAATATTTTTTCATTGCTCAAAAGGTGTTTTCAAAGGTGAAGAGACTCAAAGGGAGTAAAACAGTTCAATCGCAACGTTTATATGTGTTGCAGATCGACTGTTACAAGAGAAACAGAAGGAATAAGACTGCTACAGTAACGATAGAAGCGAAGTGATGTAGAACAACGACAGTGTTCTGCGACAGTTGGGCGTGGGTTGATGTTCTTCAGCTTCCTGCAACTCGTGATTTTTGTCTCCTCTGGTTCTCTAAACTACCCCAAACTGTTTGTCCCCTCTCTGACTTGCAACCAACCTATATATATCCAACAGCCCCCAAGTAAACCCTAAACAACTCGAGTTTATCTTCATTCTTCTTTCACGGCAAGTCACGGATTTTTCTGAGTTCTAGATAACTTAACTGTAGGCGGAATTGGAACACTAATAGCTTTGGAGTTATGCATTCCAAAGCGACGAAGAACCTTCTCAAGATAGGATTTCTGAGTAAGACATAACTTTACCTTAGATCTGTCTCGAGTAATCTCCATACCCAAAATCTTCTTAGCTGGACCCAAATCCTTCATCTCAAACTTTAAACTCAATTGTTTCTTTAAAACATCAATTTCTGACTTGCTCTTTGCATCTATGAGCATGTCATCCACATAGAGTAAAAGATAAACTAAACTTCTATCTGGAAACTTCTTAAAGTACACGCGCTGATCGTATTTACTACGAGTATACTTTTGCTGCAACATAAATATATCAAACCTCTTGTACCATTGTCTTGGCGATTGCTTCAAACCATACAATGATTTCTCAAGTCGACACACATAATCTTCCTTACCAGCAACTTCATAACTAATGGGCTGTGACATATAAATGTCTTCCTCCAAATTTTCATGCAAGAATGCTGTTTTGACATCTAATTGCTCGAGCTTTAAGTCAAACTGCGCCACAAATGCTAAAAGGACTCGGATAGAAGTGTGTTTAACAACCGGAGAGAAAACTTCATTATAATCCACACCTTCCCTTTGTGCATATCCCTTAGCTACTAACCTTTTTTTGTATCGTACACCACTAACGACACCCTTGGAATCTAGAATTCCATCCTTTACCGTATAGACCCACTTGCACCCAATCTTCTTTCGACCCTTAGGCAACTTAACAAGCTTCCAAGTGCGATTCTTGTGAAGAGACTTCATCTCCTCATCCATGGATTTTTTCCACTCAACGACATGAGTATTACTCATTTCCTCCTCAAAGGTAAACGGCTCATCCTCAAAAACAGAGAATGCATAAGATGCAAACTCATCAAAACCATAACGGACTGGTGCACGTCTCTCACGTTGAGACGTCAAGGACGGAATATTCTTAACTTGTTGTTGTGTAGATTCCTCACTAGGAACCTCAAACTCAACTTCATATTCTACAAGAGTTTCTTTTTATTCTTCTATAGTAGATGAACTAGGAACCCTTTGCTCCACCTGCGCATCGAATCATCTTCAACATCGCTACTACCCTCACTTTCAATTTGAGAGTCCCAATCAGTGAACTCCTTTGAACCAAGCATCGCTTTATCATTAAAGGTCACATCACGGCTGATAATAAAATTATTCAGTTCTGGGCACCATAGCCGATACCCCTTAACACCTAATGGAGAACCTAAGAAAATCACTTTCTTAGCCCTAACACCCAACTTATCTTCTTTCACATGAAAATACGCTGGACAACCAAACACCTTCAAATTAGTATAATTGACGGGATTACCGGTCCATACCTCCATAGGTGACTTACAATTAATAGATGTTGATGGTGATCGATTCACTAAATAGCACGCCGTATTAACCGCTTCATCCCACCAACTCTTGTATAAACTTGCGTTTGACAACATGCACCGTGCTCTCTCAAGTAACGTTCGATTCATTCTTTCCGCTACTCCATTTTTCTGTGGTGTACCCTTGACTGTGAAGTGCCTAACGATACCTTATTCCTCACAAAACTCCTTCAATGGGTCTTCGATGTATTCACCGCCATTATCAGAACGTATCTTCTTAATCACACGACCAAGTTGTTTCTCTACCATGGTCTTCCACTTCTTAAACACCTCGGTGACTTCATTCTTATGCTTCATGGTGTAAATCCAAACTCTCCTCGAAAAGTCATCAACAAATGTCACAAACCACCTAGCACCTCCCTTAGAAACTGTACGAGAGGGACCCCAAACATCCGAATGGATGTAATCTAACATACCCTGCGTTTGATGTACAACGGTACCCAAACTGCTCCAACATTTCTTCCCGAAGATACAATGCTCATAGAAATCAAGCTTGCAAGTCTTTTCACCTCCAAGCAAGCCTTTACTACTCAACACGGACATACCTTTCTCACTCATATGCCCAAGACGCATATGCCATAAACGTGTTGACTCCACCTATTTCTCATCAATTGATTGAGAAACCATAGCTCCACCACAAACTATATCTCCTTGTAAGAAATATAAATTACCATGTCTTTCACCGGTCATCTTCAAACTACCGTCGTAGTATACCTTCAAGAATCCATATTTAGAAACATACTTGTATCCAAGTGATTCAAGTACTCCTAACGAAATCAAACTCTTCCTCAAATATGGAAGATGTCTAACCTATGAAAGTGTTGTGATAACACCATGCGAACGAACCTGTACCGTACCAACTCCAACTGTTTTGCAGGCATTAGAATTGCCCATCATAACAGTACCACCATTCACCTCTCTATAAGTAGTGAAACAATCCTTTGAAGGACACATATGATACGAAACACCGGAATCAAGCATCCAACCATCATTGAGATAACTCTTTGATGTAACGGTTAACACTTCCTCATCAAAACCACACATTGGGTCTTCTAAAACTTCACTGCCTTCCGCAACCGAAGCAACAACATTCTTCGAATCTGATTTCTCACGTTTCTTATCTCTTGACTTAAGCTTGAGACAATCATCCCTAATATGACCAGTTTTACGACAATAATAACACTCAATATCGTTCTTCTTGAAACGATTCTTCGACTTCTGCTTCTTATTACTATTCTTTCCTCTATCAACAAACAAACCCTCGGCTTGTGATTTATTTCTTAACTCTTGTTTCCTTAATGCCTTAGCTTGTAAAGCAGCGACCACATCATCGAAAACCAACTTATTGTCTCCTTCAGTTTTCATACTCAGCAAGTAGTCAACGAAAGCATCATACGATGGAGGCAAAGAACATAATAATATCATAGATTTGTCCGTATCAGAAATAGTCACACTGATGTTATATAAATCAGAACAGATCTTATTAAACTCGTTAATATGATCAACCATAGGCTTACCTGAAGCCATCCGAAAGGCATGAAGCATGCGCTTCAAGTAAAGCTCTGAAATCAAATCCTTTTGCAAGTAGAGCTTCTCTAACTTATCCCACAACACCTTTGCAGAGGTTTCACTCTAAAAATTATGAGTGATCTCCCTTGACAAACATAACCGAATAGTTGAACACACCTCCAAAACAAGGTCATACCACTTTTCATCGCTTCATTCCTTTGGTAACGCTGCTGGTTTGTCCTTGATCACTTTTATTTATTTCATACTAACAAGAATACCTTTAACATCATTTTTCCATCATGTAAAATTATTCTTCCCATTGAATTTGATAATATCAAATCCATGCACCTTCGAAAAACTTCCACTTGATGTAGAACTAGACATCTTCACTTCCAACTATGATCGTCTCCAAGCTCACCGCACCACTTGTTAGGATTAATGCCTTAGGATTAACCTCACAGGACACTAATAGTTATTTGGATCAACATAGAACTAAAGAAAACAGAAATAAGATGCACTAAACGAAACAAAGAAAGACACAAGATTTAACGTGGTTCGGCAATATGCCTAAGTCCACAAACGGCTACGATCAACTCTTATTATAGAACGAATTACAGAGAATAAACCACAACTATGACCAGCAGGATGCTGTTCACAAACCCTAAGCAATTCTCTATGAACCAAACGTTCTAAACCCTAAAATTCTCTAGTTATGAGAACTCTTCTATGAATTGTGTTGTGTGTTTTCCCTTAAGACTTGTACACCTATTTATATAGGTTACAAACTTGTCTTCCGAGTATATGAGTTATACTAGGAAACCTAAACATAGCTGCAAAAGGAAACCTTGAGTTTAACTAAATTAGGAAACCTCTAGCTATACTAAATTAAGGAAACACCTAGACGATTCTAGAATACTCTAGAATCTTCCTAAAACATCGACAACATAACATTATGCGTACCAGTTGGTAACTGAATTTAAGCCTGAAATTTGTGTTCTTGCACTATATATGTGCCATTACGAGTCCACATCGTACTATGATGGGTCATGAAAATGATTAAGTAATTATTTTTTTTTGGATATTTAATCTCAACAATTATCCACATTTTAAAACTTTTGGCAGGAGATCTCAAACTGTTAGATTTGCATGTTATCACTTTAATGAGACATTCTTCCCGTTGTTAGGGGGAGATATGAAAAAGTATTTTCTAAGGGAACGACATGAATTGTCGTGGTGTGTTCCCACTCTTTCTAATATTTATTCTTGTACTCCACAAATGTAAATGTGAAGTGATAATGAATATTCGATTTTCAGAATGTACACTGATGTTGTTAAAGTGGTGAGATCATACATACCAGCTGCAAACCTACCTGCAAAGTTACAAATCCTCAATACGAGATATACACCATAGACTAAGGTATTACAACTACACTCAGTGGAAGTTGGAGAGACCACCTGGTTCGATCAATCCTCACCTAGAAAGGAAGTAGGTGAGTAAGGCACAACTTATTTATATCATCAGAAATCATCTCATAAGATTGTCTCTGATTATGTCCATGAATCAATAATGGAGGACGCTCCGAAGTTTTAAATGATTCTAGAGAACAATGAAATCCCGACGGATTATGAGAATGCACATGAGTCAATGGAAGGATCATGCGTGCACAATGATGATATAAACCATAAATAGTTGCTCCAGAAGTAGAGCACAATAAGATCGAACCATGCTTTATTTTGATTAATTTCAAATAAATAGCATATTTGGCCTACACAATCCAGGTAGAACTTAGTTCTTTGGAAAATATACAGGTATTTGGTGTGGTAGTGCTAACCAACCAAGTGTAAAGCCTATTGGACATACATAATTAATTTTTCATAAAGCATAATGAGAAGAAAGTAGTCTTAAAGTACAAAGACTCGCCTTGTGGCGCGAGGTTCTCACAAAGCCCTGGAATTGTTCTCTTGTAATGAACGTTATAGAGTTCCGCTACTTAATTAGCTTGGTAATTTCAAAAGGACTTGAAATACAACATATGTACGTGGTTGTTACGTATCTCTGAAAGAATCAAGAGATAGAAGATATTTACAAAAGTACTTGATAGACTTTTGTTTCCCAAATCAAATGAATCTAAACCACAGAGTGCGTTTACAATTAGATATAATGCTCACTTATAGATTGAAGCAATCAGGAGGAAGTGGTATACCCGTCTAAGTGGATATTTAATTTGGAGGGGATAGACAAGTAAGTTATTTTTCCTTGTGTATTCACAAGAAAGTTCTTGATTTCGAATTGTAGCAATCTATGTCGATGATACAGACATGATGGGTACTCTTGATGTAATAAGAGACCATAAATCCTATTTGAATTCGAATTTGAGATGAAAAATCTGGGGAAATCTCGACCGAATACTGAGCTTGTGGTATATTATTCCACCAGTTTGCATATGTCTAAAGTTTTCAGGTAATTTAACAAGGACATGCATCCTGCTAGCACTCCCATGGTTAGTCGAGGTTCAGATGTAAGTAAATGACCAATTCGTCTAAAGGAAGATGACGAAGATGTCTCGGGAGATGAATTTCCCTTATCTAAGTACAATGACGCATTATTGTACTTAACATAATGAACTCGACCAAATGTTACATCCACGGTGAACTTGTTAGCTAGATATAGCTCGACGCCAATGCAACGTCATTGGAATGGTATAAAGAACGTAATCATATACTTAAAGAAACCATTGACATGAGTTTGTTTTATCCCTGCAAAGACATAAAAAGGAATGCTAATTTAAGTGCAATCCAAAAGTTGTTGATTATGAAGGAACAATAATCTCTTCTCCAACGAAAGTAATTATGGGAGAGATATGGTAGACTATTTTCTAGGTCATTACCGATATTCAGTTTCGAAAAGTACATGACTAAAGAAACTGTCTGGTACAACTCTGAAAGTAATCAGGGGGAGATGCCGACATCAGGGGGAGGATCCAAGGATATGATGTCGACATACTTTACTTCGAAATTGAAGCTATGTTGTACTCTTTTTCCCTTCGATCGAGAATAGTTTTTCCCAAAGGGTTTTGTTACTCTACAAGGTTTTTAGCGAGACAACACTAAACACATCAAGTATGTTGAACGTTGAGGACATAAAGATCGCGTTGATATTACTGAAAATATCTGAATCAAAGAAATGAATGGCGATAGTCTGTTAAGAAATGTAACTTCCAGAATCAACAACAAGGTCTTATAAACATTCAAGTCATCAAAGTAATGTGTGATAAACTTCCTTTGACTACAGTAGACTAATAAAAATTGTCTGACATCAGGGGGAGCATCTAATGGTGTGTTGAACTCTTTTCCTTCACTGAGCTTACTGTTCCCGCAGGGTTTTATTGCTCGGCAAGGTTTTTAATGAGACAACAACAAACATCAGGAATGTAATTTCCCAGCTAAGGTTATTGTCTCTCTCACGAGGATTTCCTACCTTAGGAGTTGTGAAGCAAATAGTCAAATTCAATGGAGCAAAGTGATCATCTGCAACAGATCACCTTTACTTGCATCTGTCACGTTGTACTCTTTTCCCTTCGTCGAGGTTTTATCCCACTGGGTTTTTCTTGTCAAGGTTTTAATGAGGCAACGTATACGAATCCAACTAGTTCTAAGTTTAATTAATATTGTGCTCTTTTTCTTTAGTTCAGGCTTTTTCCTCAGGGGTTTTCCTGACGAAGTTTTAACGAGGCAATTAACTTTGACTCGTCGATCTTTGAAGATCGTATTGCATGTGATGAACTACATGTAAAATACAAGACAACATGTGGAGTACTACATGTGAAGAGTTGTACCAAGGTTTTATCCCACTGGGTTTTTCCTTGTCAAATTTTTAGTAAGGAAATTGATTACAGCACAAGCCATCAAGGAGAGGACGACATTTGAAGAACTACATTCGTAGCACTATATGTGAAATACTATGTATAAAGTTTTTTTTATTGAACCGCACAAGGGGAGTGTTACAGGGCCTACAACCCATGGATGTGCGGTCCATCTAGTTACCTAGTGTTTCCCCTTTATATATACTGTATCCTTGTAACCCTAAGAGACTAATGAATGGGAACTCTCTTGCCCCTTTGTCTTCCCTACATTTCCACTACAACAAAGTGCCGTATATATGTGTAATTTTTTTTAAAAAAATCGGTAGGTGAAGTATGTGTAATTCAGTACCAAATGTCAATGATACAAAAGTTAGAAATAAGAGTTACAGATTCAAGCAACGGTTTGGTTCTTTGTTCGCATTGGGACACTTCCAGACTTTTATGTAACTACTATATTTGTAATCCACTGACCAGACAATGGGTCTCCTCAATTCTCCACAAGAAGCTGTAACATATCATCCGCCTGGTACCGAATGTTTGTTGGTCACATCACTTGGTTACAGCAAGAGTACTTACAAAGTGGTCATTATCCCATATGCTAATTGGTGGAGAACTGAATTTGACATTCAAGTATTCTCTTCTGATACGGGTGAATGGAATACGTACAAAATTTTGAGCGAGAAGGCAGTCAAACCGTCTTATGAGATGTATAATTATAACGGATGTTTGTTTTGGCAAGAAAATAATAAAATCAGAATTTTCAATCTTAACAACATAGATGACAAGAAACTCAGTAGTAGTAGTACTGATGATGGATGGATCCAGTCGATCGACATTCCTCCTAGTGGTTATAATTGGTATTCTTTTCTCAAACTTGGGATTTCAGAAGGGTTCATCATTTTCAGAGTTCTTGATACGGAGGCGCGGACTTTCAGTATTTGGGTTCTCAAGGAGGGCTGCAGTCATGGAGGATGGGTTTGGTCTCTTCATAAGAACATCAATGTGGAACATCACCCAGGACCTCCACCCAAGTTCTTTTACTTCTGTCCAGTGAATCTAGATGTTGTCATCTTTCGCAATTCCGGTCATTGGTGTTGCTTTAACCTTGGAACTGCAGATTGTGATGCACTCATTCAATTTCCGGCTCTGTCTACTGCAATTGAATACAGCCGCCCATATCTTATTTACACACCAAAGGTGACCATTATTTGATAGTCTTCTAGCAATGGCTGCAATTTTGCCAACCATATCCAATGTGGAACTATCAAATTGCTGCTCCTTTAGTTATCTACTTCATCTTCTGAAAAGGATTTTATGTTCTCGGCAGGAGAAATTGTGCAGCAAAACATTTTTTATTTTGATCAATTCTTAATTTAGACGATTGTATCATGCATTATATTCCTTAGTGTTTTTACTATATTATTACACGGTGACGGCGTGGTTGCCATACTTATGCGTGGTCATGCCCAGATTGATGCAATTGATAGTGAATCGTTATTGATCTCACACTAGTATGGGACACTAGTATCTACAGGCAAGCAACCATGTGAAATGTGAATGTGATTGCTAACTCCGTGATCGCTGTTTGCAAATGCATCTTCCATTTTCTGAAAAGAGAGGAAGAAATTTCGAGCATCTTCCACTATTTTCTGAAAAAACAAGTACCCATTTATTTTTCTGTTCCTTTCTAGGCCTTTTGTTACTGAATTTGGTACTGATACACTAGAACTGTTTTTCTCCCAGTTGAGTAAACCAAATTTGAAAATAAACAAATAATGGTTTGCGGAATGGACCATTACGATCTGCCAAGGTGAGCCATGAGCAGGCATTGATAATGTCACGGAGCACTTGGCAAGCATGAAATAGTTGGCCAAATCGAGGAAGAAGAAAAAAAAGTGTGTGCAAACTAAATAAGGTTGCACGGATCCCACCTTGTCAAAAGTTTGTTATATGCCGGGACTGTCATAATTTGGAACGCCCTATTTAAATTTAAAGGTTTTGAGATTAGGGTTTGCACTAGTATAATAGGAGAAACAGAAGCAGTTAGAGACAGAGTTGCTGTCCTCGATGATGATGATGGGTTATTCATCTCTGAAAGCACTTAAAACTCAAGGTATTAAAACTTAACTACACCTTAGTGATGATCTTCTTTGAATCTTCTGTTTTCCTAAACAATGATTGTTTATGGCCATTGGATTAGGAAACCTATCTCAACGTGGAAACTGATTAAAAAAAACGTGGAAACTGATAAAATCAGGAAACCCACTGTTTTCCTTACAATATATGTTGGGGGCTGTCATATTTGGATCACCGCATTAAAAGTTTTTGAATTCAGGGTCTTAATTCTTAAAAATTCAGACGTCATGACATGCACTAGAAGAAACAGAAGCAAGAGTTGTGGTAGACAAGTTGCGTCTGTTTATTTTTTGTTGTCCTCGATGATGATGACGTTTATTTCATTACTGAAAGCACTTAAACTAATGGTGCTAAAGCTTATCTTGTTGTGCACTAAAAAGAGAAAATCTACAACAAGAACTGTCGAATACGGTTATGAATTACCAGATGATGTACTGCTTAAGATATTCTTCCATCTCCCACTGAAATCTGTCTATAAATTCAGGTGCGTGTCAAAAGTGTGGCTGTCTCTACTTTCCAACCCATGTTTCGTAAACAAACTAGCTACAATTCGTAGTCTACCATGGGCATCTCTTGACTGTATAGACTTTGATGGTATTAAACTTGTTTGCCCCAAAACTCACTCCAGATATATGGATTCTTACGATGGTTTCACCTTTAAATTCATGTTAGATATAAACCCTTTCAAGGAGACAGTACCAAAACTAAGAGTTCTAGATTCAAGCAACGGTTTGGTTCTTTGTTCGCATTGGGACAGTTCAAGACTTCTCAGTAAGTACTATATTTGTAATCCAGTTACCAAACAATGGGTGTCACTACCTTCTCCACAAGCAGCTGTAACATATTATCCGCGTGGTATAGAATGTTTGTCATCGACATCACTTGGTTACAAGGTGGTGATTTTCCCATATTTTGATCATCCAAAAACCGAATTCGACCTTCGAGTATTCTCTTCTGATACATCTGAATGGAATACGTATCGAGTTTTGAGCGCAGAGGGAGTTTGTACGTCTTATCGAACACATAATTGTAATGGGTATCTGTTTTGGATAGATAATGACAAAGTCAGATTTTACAATCTCAACAACATAGATGACAAGAAACTCTGTAGTAGTGGTGGTGGATGGATGCAGTCGATCGATTTTCCTCTCAAGGGAGGTAAGAATGGTCGGTACACTTTTCACAAACTTGGAATTTCAGAAGGGTTCATTGTCTACGGAGTCCATAAAAGGTTCGAGCAGACTTTGAGCATTTGGGTTCTCAAGGAGGATTACATTCATGGAGGATGGGTTTGGCAGTCTGTTCATAAAAACATCAATGTGGAACATCCTTCAGGACCTTCGCACAAGTTCTTTTACTTCTGTCCAGTGAATTTAGATATTGTGATCTTTAGCGATTCCGATCACTTGTGTTGCTTTAACCTTCAAACTGCGGATTGGGAAACACTCGTTCAATTTCCGGCTCTGTCTTCTGCAATTGAAGGCCCCCGATATCTTAATTACACACCAAAGCCGACCATTATTCCATAGTATTCTGTTCTTGCCAGAATTGTAGTCTTGGACAGCAACGGCTGCAATTTTGCAAAATATATGTAATGTATTGTTATAGCGGTCTTGCGTTGTGCTATGTTATAAGTTTATATCGCATATCTTCATGGCTACTGCTCATTCGCCTTTACTAATACCTTTACTCAATCACCTTCAAACACCAACAATCGAGCCAACAACCGCAACTTCAATAATCCATGACATCTTGGTGGTGGTGATCGAAAGTTGGAAACAAGGGTCACGGTGGTGGTCGGTATAGCGGTGGTTGTTATGGTGGACGTGGGTAGTGGTAATCCTAGGAATAAAAACTCAAACTCTATCCTAATTGGATTAGGAAACCCATTTCAACTTGAAAACTGATAGAAATAGGAATTCAACCCACTGTCTGGAACACTCTATTTAAAGTTTTCGAGTTTAGGGTTATAAGCATTCAGAGAGGCCCTGACATGCAGCACCCGAAGAAACAGAAGCAAGAGTTGTAGCAGACAAGTTGAGTCTGTCTATTTGTTGTCCTTGATGATGATGAAGATCGGAAATTCATCACTAAAAGCACTTGAACTTATCTTGTTGTGCACTAAAAAGATAAAATCAAGAACAAGAGCTGTTGACGGTAATGCATTACCAGAAGATGTACTGCTTGAGATATTTTTCCATCTTCCATTGAAATCTGTCTATAAATACAGGTGTGTATCAAAGGTATGGCTTTGCCTACTTTCCAACCCATGTTTAATAAACAGACTATTCAACAAACAAACTATAATCCGTAGTCTACCATGGACATCCTGCTGGGGTATAGACTTTGATGGTCACGACGTCTTTAAAACTGTTTGCCTCAAAACTCATTCCAGATACGCAGACCGTTATGGTAGGTTTACTTTTAAATTCATGTTAGATATAAACCCATTCAAGGAGAAAAAACGAAAACTAAGAGTTCTAGATACAAGCAATGGTTTGGTTCTTTTTGTCAATTGGGACAGTTTGGGACTTCACTGACCAAACAATTGGTCTCAATCCCTTCTCCACAGATAACATATTCTTCGCGTGTCGTGGAATGTTTATCTTCAACATCACTTGGTTACACCAAGAGTACTTACAAGGTGATGGTTATGCCATTTTTCCATTGTGAAATTCCAAGAACCAAATTCAACCTTCAGTTATTGTCTTCTGATACGGGTGAATGGAATACGTACCAAGTTTTGTGCGCGGAGCCGGTTTTTATGTCTTATGAAACGTATAATCATAACGGATGTTTGTTTTGGGAAGATAATAAAGTCAGAATTTGCAATCTTAACAACATAGATGACGAGAAACTATGGATACAGTCTATCGACTTGCCTGAGGGAAGTAAAAATGATGATAGGTACCCTTGCTACCGGCTTAGGATTTCCGAAGGATTCATTGTCTTTGGAGTCCTTAAAAGGGGTGAGCGGACTCCGAGTATCTGGGTTCTCAAGGAGGACTACACTCATGAAGGATGGGTTTGGCAGTATGTTCACAAGAATATCAAAGTGGAAGATTATTCACACAAGTTGTTTTACTTCTGTCCGGTGAATATAGATGTTGTCATCTTCAGAAGTTATGATCGCTTGTCACGCTGGGTTAACCTGGATTCCGGACACTTTCCATGTTGGAGCTTTAACCTCCGAACAGCAGAGTGTGAACCAATCGTTCAATATCCGGCTCTGTCTTCTGCAATTCGATTCCCTTGGTCTCTTAATTTCATACCAAAGCCGACCACTATTCTGTAGTCTTCTTCTTTTTTTTTGAAAGTTCTTACGAAAGTTGTATACTTGGACAGAAATCGCTGCAATTTTGCCATGTATCTTCTAGGCAGAAAATTATCCGGCAATAACACAATTTTGATTTTGATCAATTTAGAGTACTTTATTGCAGTGAAAATATAGCTCCAGAACATGTACCAACTTCATTCTTTGTTTTATGCACTGAATTCTTGACGTAATGGTGTGTTTGACATACTGATGCGCGGTCATGGTGCAAAAGCAGAATCACACCCACTAAAAGATAAATTCCAGGAATGATATGCAATTGATAGTAAGAAGCAGCATTACAGTAACAATAAAAGCAGAACACATGCTAGATCGAACAAAATATTACTCCCACTCTATTCGTCTAACTCTCCAACACTGGTTATTAATCTCAAAAGTAGTATCTTAGAACAAAAAAGGGTACACAATTGGCTTTGCGAAATAGGATTCAGTCCGTATATCTGACATGCAAACAATCATGTGAACGTGATTGCTAACCCTGTGATCGCCATTGTCAAATTCATCCTCCTTTTTCTGAGAAGGGAAGAGAAATTTCGATCAAGAGAATCTCCCACTATTTTCTGAAGAAGAAGTACTCATTTGTTTCCCTTCTTTTGTTCCATTCTAGCGCCTTTAATCTTACAGATAGGTTCATCTTCTTGTACAAGAAGTTTCAGTGCTGGATGAACCTTGAGGTCTTTGGCTATTATCTTCTTGCCCACATCCAACTCACTCAGATCAACTTCAATATATGGTGGGACAATGTCTGCGGGACACAGGTACTTAACGTGCCTTCTCATGGTATTCAAATAAGCCCCTGTGAAGTTCACAATAACATTTTGTAACTGACATTTCAAGTAAGGTCGGCAAAAATGTTAAAAGATCTCAATACTTCTAAGAAACAAAATCGTTCTCATGCACTAAACGAAGTAATTTCTACAGGAAATTAACATGCAGAACGCAGTAATTGATTTAAAGGGTAAAAACATGTGCGTTCCGAGGAAGCAAAATAGATCTCAAGCACTAAACGAAGCAATTTCTACAGGAACTTAACAAGCAGAACGCAATAATTGATTTAAAAGGTAAAAAGATTTGTGCTCCTAAAACCATAATGTGACTTTTACAGGAAACAAACCTAAATCATAAAAAGGTGAACATCATACAAAAAAGGAGAATGGCAAATCAAAGGCTATATGGATAGAAAGTGAAAATAGCCATAGACGTGAGGCATGATGGCAACGGCATAGATCCTAGAGAGACACGAAATATTTATCCAACAGACATGATATATATGCTAGACATGATATATACACTATACTCTCCATTTTACAGAATCACCGACTTTCTTGACCTAATCCCCAGATGCAATCAGAATTGTTTACCCTTCTGCTCATTTAGGTTAGGAGATCTAGCTGGAACACATCTACTAGGTGTCAAAGAATCCAACTATGCTTTAGTTTCATAAAAGCTCTTCCACCTTATATAATAGTCTAGCAGGTTAATCTTGCCATACACAAGATGTGGCATTATGCCATTACCGTTACAAGAAAAGCAAAACAGTTAAGCCACCAAACACTTTATTACTTATCAGCTATTTTGTGCCAACCAACTCTGGTTTGCAATTTGACGGTGAATAATCTAGAAGTAGTATCTTAACAAAAATCGGGGACACAATGAATTCACGTAACAAAATGGATTGGCAACATTAACTAACAATCCAAGAAAGAGAGAATTCCGTAAGAATCTGAAGATTGGTACAGTTATTTTCTCGCATTGAAATCATAGTTGCAATTAAATCAGTGATAGATAAGCTACAAACTTAAAACAAAAGATGGACAGGCCTGGCATGAAATAACAACATATGAACAATGGAATATATGATTTGCACACCAGAACATCACAAACAAAAGACAAGTTTTCTGCGGACACGAATAAAAAATGAAGAATGTCAGTATGTTTAGGACATACCTTTTCTTAATCCAGGAGAAACATCTTCTCCTATAAAAACCAGAGGAACATTAATCTTCAATAGAGCATTTGAAGGGGCTCTTAGGAAGGTGACATTAAGTACTGCATCAGTTCCCGCATCGAGATGAAGCTAATACAAGATTACAATACATAAAAATCAGATCAAATGATAAGAAGAAAAAAAAAACAAGTAAAGAAATAAACAGCTTCAGGAACACATGATAAAACCGCCACGTACATACAAGTTAGAAATTGTTTAGATGTATTAAGCCATTTTAATTCTTGGTCCTGTAACTTCGCAAAGCAATAAGCTAATGATGTAGCTGATACTCTTGCTAAGTATGCAAAAAACAATGTGTGCTTTACATGGTCTACTGTTTCTCCAGAATTTAAACTCTCTGGAGGGAAGATAATTTATGGTTTACTAATAATCTATTAACAAAATCTTCTTTCTTACGAGGCATGAGATCATAAAAGGCACTGTATCACTCCACACAGCACTCAATTGCTCCATTGTGTCATTTGTCAAGCCATGATTTCGCACCTAAGTGGCTAAATCAAAACTATAACAAGTTGATTCATCTACATTTCACAAATGAACTACAACCCCAGGGGCAATTTCCCCTCCCCCAACAGTGACATGATTCAAAGCTACAACAAGCTAATTCATCTAGCTTTCCCAATATCATGCTAGAAATTAGGTTAAAACTGAACTGAACTTAACTACAATGCAGGGACAAATGCTTCTCCCCTAACATGATTTCATACCCTAAATCCAGAACTAAATCACAATTTAGGTCCAAAAAAAATCAGATTATGAACAAATTAGCAAAATCTAAAAAAGGGGTTTGTAATCAACCCCAACATAACATACCTGACGAGGCAAAACCCTCACTTTCTCAATAATTTCATCGGATTCAAAATCAGATTTAACTTCAAGATCAAACAATCTAGACTCAAACATTGACCTCCCCAAATGATTCACAAGTTTCTTAATCTGATTATTTCTTATTGAAATCAATCTTTTATTACCACCTTCTTCACCTTTCTCTTGTTCAAACAAAATACTCGGTACTCTACCATCTCTTCTTTCTTTAGCAGCTATACTTTTACCAGAATCAGTTCTAGGGATTGCTATGATTGTTTCTGAGTATTTAGGATTGGGTTTTGGTAAATCATCTAAATATGTATATAATTGAGGTTTTGGGGTTACAACAATTTCTGGTTCTTGAGGTAAAACTGCTGCTGCTGCTGAAGATTGAGAATAGAATCGGAGGTTTAGGGTTTTAGTGAGTCGTGATGAACGCGATATCCACATTTGGATGTGGTGGTGGTTTTCTGATTAGGGTTTTGGGTGATTTTTGTTGATGGTGTTTGGGGGGGAAATCCTGCAAGAGGAGGAAATTTGAGGATTTAGGTTTGTTCTGTTTTTTCCGAAATGAAGTTGATTTTAGATGGGGCCGGCAAATGATTCTGACTCGGGTTTGACTCGGGTTCGGTTCGGATTGGTAATTCTGGATTCATGCATTTGAGTTGCTTGCATATTTTTGCTGCTCGCACAAAAAAAGTGGAGAAGGTCATTTGTATTTCAAATCCCTCAACTAACGTCTAACGAGTATAAACTGGTAAGAATTGAAGTTGCGAGTTTTATGGACCTAGAGAGCTGCTCGTGATGCACTAGATATGGGTTTACTTATGATTACAAACTGGTAAGAATTGAAACTTATAAAAGAACTCAGTGCCTCTAACATTCAAGTTTATGAATAGGATCAGATTCATGGAATTGGAGTGAAACAACTCGTTGCTCTTTTCCTTGAGAAAAAAAATATCTGATTGTTTGATTCTTAATGGAGCTCTTACCAGAAGTAACATTGCCACACCCAAAGATTAAACAATATAAAAATGTTGAGCTATCTTCTTCACAACACCAGAAGAGCCAACTAATATGAAAATGTTTACTCCGCCATACTTCACAGGATCACCGAATAATGGAACAAGCAAAGATTACTGCGGGGGGAGACATGACCAGCATATCCCGCACCAGCAATTGCGAATACAGCTGACAGGCAAGGTTAAGGCAATTCCTTATCGGCTCATGGATACCTTGTACTTTTTTTTCATTATTCGTTTCTTTTAGTTTTTTTGAATTATGTAAATTTTGTATTATTATCTTAATCCACTCGGAAGAGAAAAGGAAAAACTTTAGTTAGTGGGGTGGATCCTAATAGAGAGAAAGAAACTGATTTTTATTGACTGTCAGAGTTTTGGTATAACACGCCTTACCCTCTTTCGAGAGATAATGGTCATATATATTATTATGATTTTGGTCAATTAAGGAGAATATCCTGTGACCGTAAATAAGGCAAAATATCTTCTATTACACCCCCTTAGTCTGAGCGGGAGAGGAACAAACGCTAAGACTAGAACGAAAATTAATAAATAATTGTCTTGGAAGACCCTTAGTGAAGATATCAGCATATTGATGTTCGGAAGGGATGTGCAAGACACGAATATCACCAATACGGACCCGTTCACGAACAAAATGAATGTCAATCTCTACATGTTTTGTGCGTTGATGTTGAACCGGATCACCAGACATGTAGACAGCACTCACATTGTCACAATACACCAGAGTAGCCCGTTGTAATGGCATATGTAACTCAAGAAGTAAATTCCGTAGCCAGGTTGTTTCAGCCACAGCATTAGCGACACCCCTGTATTCTGCTTCAGCGCTGGAGCGGGACACCGTTGCTTGACGTTTGGAAGACCAAGAGACAAGATTGTCTCCAAGAAAAATGCAGTAACCAGATGTTGATCGGCGTGAGTCAGGACAGCCCGCCCAATCAACATCAGAATAGGCGGTGAGGCCAGAAATATTCGAAACCGATAGAGACAAACCATGATCAATAGTGCCCTGAAGGTATCGAATAATGCGCTTAATGGCTTGCATGTGTGGCTCCCGAGGGTCATGCATAAATAAACATACCTGCTGAACTACATAAGATATATCCGGTCGAGTGAAAGTGAGGTATTGTAACGCTCCGGCCAGACTGCGGTATAAAGTAGGATCCGAAAGTGCTGGTCCAGAAGTAGCACTGAGCTTAGAGTGTGTGTCGACCGGAGTTTCTACTGGATTGTAGTTCGTCATGGATGCACGAGCAATGATGTCCTTTGTGTAGAGTGACTGAGGTAAAAACAACCCTGAGGAAGAACGAGAAGCAGTAATGCCCAAAAAATGATGTAACGGGCCAAGATCAGTCATAGAAGATTCCAGTTTCATCAGGTCGATAAAGCGGGCTAGGAGAGCATCAGTAGAGTCAATGAGTATGATATCATCAACATATAGTAATAAATACGCAGTTTCCCGGCCGGACCGGTAAATAAAAAGAGACGGATCACAAACACTACCCCGAAAACCACAACCTGTGATGAAAGTTGCAAACCTCTGGAACCACGCCCGAGACGCCTGTTTGAGACCATAAAGAGATCGGCGAAGACGACAAACATAATCAGGTCGAGCAGGGTCAACAAATCCCGGAGGTTGATGCATATAAACTGTCTCAGACAAGTCCCCATGTAGAAAAGCATTCTTGACGTCCAATTGGTGAATCGACCAAGATCTTGATGTGGCAATGCTGAGAACGGTACGAATGGTGGCAGGCTTAACAACCGGACTGAAAGTATCAAAACAATCAACTCCAACCTATTGAGATTTACCATTGGCAACAAGACGGGCTTTGTGTCGCTGCAATGTACCATCTGCATTAAACTTGTGACGAAATAACCACATGGAACGAATAACATGAGATCCAATATGTCGTGGTACTAAGTCCCAAGTTTTTGTTTTTAACATAGCAATAAACTCATCTAGCATGGCCTTGGTCCAGTTGGGATCCCTAAGAGCATAAAGGTGAGATTTTGGCAGATTGGAGATATGTTGTTGTGTCTGAACATTGAGATTCAACCGGTGAATGGGACGGAAGATTCCACGAGAGGCACGAGTAACAGGGTGAGAGGAGTTGGCCGAAGTGCCAGGCTGAGCGGAAGATGGAGGCGTGACCGCCTGGATAGTGCATTCAGGCGCTGTTGCAGTGACAGTACACACTGAAGTGTTGCTGTCAGGAGTTGTGGGAGCTGACTGCTGTTGTGGGGGAATGTGGAGGTGAGGTGCTGTAGTAGAACGATGATGAGGAGGTGTGTAGGGCTGTACTCAGGAGAAGGTGCATGTGCAGTGGCGGAAGATGGTGGAGCAACGACTGGGCGCTGCTGTGTAGCGGAAGAAGAAACTGACATAGTGGCGGAAGGTGGCTGGACAGGAGGGATTAGGAGCGGAGTATGAGGAGATGTTGGGTAACGGAAGCGAATGGGAAGAATAGTGGAAGATGGTGTGGAGGGAGAGTCTTGACAGTTTGATGGAATAGAAACATTGTCCTTGAATGGAAAAACGTTTTCATCAAACGTCACATGACGAGACAAGATGATTTTTTTAGTGGCTAAGTCGAGACATCGATAGCCACGGTGATGAGTTGGAAAGCCAAGAAAAACACACCTAGTAGAACGGGGAGAAAGTTTATGAGTAGTGGTAGTGGAAAGATTGGGATAGCAAAGGCAACCAAAAATACGAATATGAGAGTACGTTGGTTGACGTTGATAGAGAATGGACACCGGAGAAGAGAAATTTAGGATTTTGGAAGGAAGAATGTTGTGGAGGTAGACGGCCATATGTAGGGAGTCGGCCTAATATTTGGGAGGGACCGATGCATGATACATAAGCGTGCGAGTGATGTCATTGACACGACGAATCATTCGCTCAGCTTTGCCGTTTTGAGAGGAGGTATGAGGGCATGAGAAACGGAAAACTAACCCATTTTTGTGAGTAAAATCATGAAAATATGAGTTGTCGAATTCACGACCCATGTCACACTGAAAATATTTGATTTCTCGTTCAAACTGAGTTTTAACGAAAGAACGAAATTCCAAGAACTTGGTATAAACTTGGGATTTTAATTTGAGAGGATAAATCCATAGATAATTTGTGAAGTCGTCTAACAATATAAGATAGTAATTAAAACCAGTCTCAACATGTAATGGTGAGGTCCATAAGTCGCTATGAATGATATCAAAAGGAGCAAAAGTAACAGAATTTGATTCAAAAAATGGCAGACGAACATGTTTACTAACTTGACAGGAATGACAAAGTTTGGTAGACTGATTTTTATTACATTGAATTGAAGAGTTTGCACATAAATTATCTAAGATAGCTTTCCCTGGGTGGCCAAGGCGGCTGTGCCAAATATCATGAGAGCACACGAAAAGGGATATAGGACGAGACAGAGACGATGTTGAAGGTGATACGGCAGAAGCAGTAATAGGGTAAAGCTCCCCGGAACTGTTACATCGAAGGAGAATCTTCCTCGAATTCAAATCCTTCACAGAAAAACCAGACGGATCAAATTCAACAGACACATGATTATCAGTGGTGAATTTACGAACAGAAACCAAGTTTTTGATTATGTCGGGAGCAACAAGAGTATCTTTGAGCTTTAGGGTGCGGGATGGAATATCTATGAACTTGGTACCAGAGGCAGTGACTGGAATACTGTGACCATTGCAAACTAAGATGGAACGAATATTACTAGTATTAAAAACAGTATTTAAAGTACCTGAATTCGCAGTGAGATGCGATGTGGCACCGGTATCCATTTAGAAAGCGTCGTCAGGTGAGTATAAACTCATGGAGATGTACGCTTCGGCAATGTCACTGGGTTGAAGATATTCCGTGGATGGAGTTAGATATGCCTGTGCACGTCCAACTCCAGAGGTTCGGCCGCGTGACTGACCATTACGGCCACGGCCATGGAAGGAACCGCGGCTGGGAGGTGGCTGCCAAGGTGTTTCCGGAGGTGTTGTAGGGTACGGACAAGGTGGCACTGCCCATTGTGGTGGACAGTGGATGTTGTACGTTGGATGGGGTGCACCGTAGAGCTGGTAGGGGTACGGTGGCGTTGGCAGCAGGGGAGGTTCTGTGGATGGAGCAAAGGAGCGATGGCCACCGCGTCTGGCATGACCACCGCGCTGTGAGCACTGGTTGCTGCGGTCTGAGGGTGGAGCTGCAGCGGCAAGAGCAGTAGGTGCAGACTGAGATTGCTGTTGGGAGCGGCGAATCTCTTCGGTACGCATCTGGGATCGAGCGGCATCAAACGTCGGCATTGATTGTTGGATAAAAGAGGCTACTGTGTTGTATTCCTCCGGAAGGCCGTTGACAAGTTGAATCACCAGTCGTTTATCATCCATGGGAAAGTCAAGATCAAGTAATCGATCGGATAGGGATTTAAGCTTATCGCAGTAATCATCAATACTAGTGCAATCAATAAACTTAAGATTGACAAACTTACATTCAAGAGTCGCAGCGCGTTACCTTTGTTGTCTTGAAAGAGTTTCTTGAGATGATTCCAAATCTCTTTAGCAGTTTTGCCAGATTTTAGGACGGTGAGCATTAAATCCTTGGCCATGGTGGAGAACATCCATTGACGACAGAGAACGTCAAGTTGGAGCACGGTGTCGGCGCCAACATCTGGTGGGGGTTTGTCTCCATTGATGATAAAAATAAGGCGATGAGCCTGAAGATGGAGTTCAAACAGAAAAACCCAAGATGAGTATTCATCCTGTTTGATGTCTAGGATAATAGGGATTAGGGTTTTGATGTTGTTAATAGCAAACGCCGGATGGACTGTCTTTTTATCTCCTGCCATTGTTGTTGTTGGTGAAGAAAATGAAGAAGAAGAAGGAGAAGAGGATCGGCTAGTAGGTCGATACCATGTCAGAGTTTTGGTATAACACGCCTTACCCTCTTTCGAGAGATAATGTCCATATATATTATTATGATTTTGGTCAATTAAAGAGAATATCTTGTGACCGTAAATAAGGCAAAGTATCTTCCATTATTGACAACAAAAGAGTCTGTACATCACATTAAATACAGGACTGGCTCTGACAAGAAATAATAACAACCACACACATGGTACAGTTAGAGCCATAGAAAAGATAAAGACAACTCTAGTAAAGCTGTAATAACAAGACACTGTGAAAAGCAGTTTTACTGCTACTAGCCTCCCTCAAACTTAAAGGGTGATAACACTTTCAGTTTGTTCTTCAAAAAAAGCAAAACGAGATCCTGCAAGTCCTTTAGTAAAGATATCTGCCAGTTGCTTAATGGTAGAAACATAAGAAACCTTCATAGAGTTAGATTGAACAAGTTCACGAATGAAATGATAATCAATAGCTAAATGCTTCATCCTGCTATGCAGTACAGGATTAGAAGCCAGAGAAATGGAGCTTTTATTATCACATAGCAGTTGTGGAGATGTAGGAAGAAAAACATGAAGATTTCTGAGGATTTGACACACCCATAGAATTTCAGCAGCTTTAGTAGCTAAGCACTTGTATTCATCTTCTGTTGAGCTTCTAGAAATAGTAGGTTGCTTCTTAGCAGACAAAGATATAGGATTATTACCAAAAAAGAGACAGAATCCACTTGTTGATCTCCTTGTATCAGGATCCCCACCCCAGTCAGCATCAGTATATCCAGAAATAGCTGTAAGTCCTTTAGTAAAAAGAATGCCATGTCCAAGAGTACCTTTAATATACCTTAGTATTCTTTTAGCTGCAGTTAGATGAGCAGTGGTAGGAGAACGCATAAATTGGCATACTTGGTTAACTGAATATGTTATTTCAGGTCTGGACCAAGTTAAGTATTGTAGAGCTCCAACAAGTGACCTGTACTCAGTTGGATTTTGTAATAGCTCACCATCTTTAGCACTTAGTTTAGTGCCTGGTGGACAAGGAGCGCTACATGGCTTTGCACCAACCATATTACACTTCTGAAGAAGATCAAGACTGTACTTAGTCTGATGAAGAAAAATACCAGCTGCATTTCTTTTAACTTCCATACCCAGAATGTAGTTTAAAGAACCTAAATCTTTAACAGGGAAAAATTTGTTGAAGAATGAGATGACTTCACTGCAATAAGCAGAAGAGATGCATGTAATAAGTATGTCATCAACATAAACCAAAACAATAGTTATCCTGGAACCAATTTTCTGCACAAATAATGAAGTATCTGTTAAAGAAGGTTTGAAGTCCAATAGAAGAAGAACATCTAGTAGTTTCTCATATCAGGACCTTGGTGCCTGTTTGAGCCCATAAATAGATTTATGAAGTTTACATACATAATCAGGATGTTCCTTGTCTTGAAATCCAGGAGGTTGCATCATGTAAACTTCCTCTTGTAAATCCCCATGCGGAAATGCATTACTTACATCAATTTGTTTGATATCCCAATTAAAGTTAACTACTAAGGAAATAACTATTCTTATAGTTGTTGGTTTGACAATAGGACTAAAGGTTTCTGTGTAGTCTAAACCCTCCATTTGATGAAAGCCCTTAGCCACTAGTCTGGCTTTAAACTTGTCTATAGTACCATCTGATTTATATTTTAGTCTAAATCCCACCTGCAGCCCACCACATTTTATGAAGGATGTGCTGGTACCTTAGTCTAAGTATCAGCATCTAAAAATGCTTGGTGTTCAACAACCATAGAATTTTTCCATTTGGGGTGTTTATTTGCTTGTGTAAAGAAAGTTGGAATAGGTGGAGGTACTTCAGTACGCGAGGAAGTTGGTAGAACATGTTTGATAGCAAAAAAAAAGTTTTTGGTTTAAAAATACCAAGTTTGCTTCTAGTAGTCATAGAATGAGTATGATTGACAGTAGAAGATTACTGAGTAGTACCTGAGATAGTAGAAGTAGTTGATGATGTGGAATCATCATGAGTAATATTTGACAAAGTAGTTGTTGTTGTTGTTGAACCACTAGAAGTAACACCAGTAAAAGTAGATGGTAACATTGTAGAAGACTTATGAAGTATAATCGAGTCAATATTTGAAGTAGTGACAAGCGTATCTGGTAGTGGTGGCAAACAAGACTTATAAGGTGAAGTATGTGCCAGAGGAAAGCAAGTTTCATGAAAAACTACATGTCTGCTAATATAAACTCTACCAGTGTTATAATCCAAACATCTGTAGCCTTTATGATTTGCACTATAAACCCAGGAAAATACAATAAATGCTTCTTGGTTGCAACTTATTAGATGTATAAGGTTTTAACCATGGAAAACAAAGACAACCAAAGCATTTTAAGAATTTATAATCTGGTTCTTTCTCAAATAAAACTTGATAAGGAGAATTGGATTGAAGCAATCTAGTATGAAGTCTGTTAATTACATAGTTTGATGTCTGTAGAGCATCAACCCAATAATGTTCAGATAAGCCAGACTGAATTAGGAAAGTTCTAGTAATCTCCAAAAGATATTTTTGTTTTGACTCTGCAATCCCATTTTGCTCAGGAGTATGGGGGCAAGTAAGTTGTAGACTAATACCAGTGGAATGAAGAAAATTTCCTAACTCATTATTTACAAATTCTCCTCCTCCATCTGTCCTTATGGTTGAAATATGTGAAGATGACAGCTTTTCAGCAAAAGACTTAAAATACTGAAAAATTACTTTAAAATAACTCTTAGCTTTAAGAGGATAAACCCAACAAAAATCTTGAAAAATCATCAATGATATTGACATAATGTTTGTATCCAAGTACAGAGTTAACTGGGGCAGGTCCCCATACATCCATATGAAGTAGATGTAGAGGATAACTGGAAACAGAATATGAGATAGAAAAAGGCTTTTTATGACTTCTTGCTAACTGACAGTCATTACAGAACAATGGCTTGCTAACCACATTATTCAATCCTAGAGATTTACAAACTTTAGACATAGACTCACAAGAAGAGTGAGCTAATCTTCTATGCCAAAGTTGAGCTGGTACTGTTATGGTTGAAAAAGCTGAAGCTGAAGATGAAATAGGTTGCTCAGAGGCTTTGCAGTTGTTGATGGTGGTTTTTAGCTTAGGGTTAAAATCGTAAAACTGTACATCCGACATGATGTCACTATGACCATTAGCATATTTATGTAATCAATCATCATGCCTACGTAAGAATTACCGGGGTACCTTTTTTCTACATGGGTCATGTTCCATGGAAAAACCCTTAATATTGACTAACATCATCCATGCCAAACCCTAACTCTCATGCTACCACGCCAAGGCGTGCCAACCATGCCAGCCGCACCACTGTGCCAATGGCATGCCATGCCAGCCGTACCACTGTGCCAATGGCAAACCATGCCAGCCACATCTTCGCGCCAAGGAATGCCAACCATGTCAGCCGCACCACTGTTCCAATGGCAAACCATGCCAGCCACATCTTCGCGCCAAGGCATGCCAACCATGTCAACCAAACCAATGTGCCAATGGAAAACCATGCCACACACGTTGACCGCGCCAAGGCATCCCAACCATGCCAGCCGCAGCACTTTGCCAATGGCATGCCATGCCAGCCACATCACCGTCCCAAGGCATGTCAACCATGCCAGCCGCACCACTGTGCCAATGACAAACTATGCCAGCCACATCTTCGCGCCAAGGAATGCCAACCGCACGACTGTTCCAATGGAAAACCATGTCATCCACGTTTACCGCGCCAAGGCATGCCATCCATGCTGGCCGCACCATGCGCCAATGTCATTCCAAACCCTTGGCCCTAGCCATGATGGTGGTTTTTAGCTTAGGGTTAAAATCATAAAATTGTACATCCGACATGATGTCACTATGACCACTAGCACATTTATGGAATCAATCAGCATGCCTACGTAAGAATTACCGGGGTACCTTTTTTTACATGGGTCATTTTCCACGGAAAAACCCTTAATATTGACTAACATCATCCATGCCAAACCCTAATTCTCATTTATCGCGCCAAGGCGTGCCAACCATGCCAGTCGCACCACTGTGCCAATGATATGCCATGCCAGCCACATCACCGCGCCAAGGCATGCCAACCATGCCAGCTGCACCACTGCGCCAATGTCAAACCATGCCAGCCACATCTTCACGCCAAGGCATGCCAACCATGCCAGCCGCACCACTATGCCAATGGAAAACCATGCCAGCCACATCTTCGCGCCAAGGCATGCTAACCATGCCAGTCGCACCACTGTGCCAATGGCAAACCATGCTAGCCACGTTTACCGCGCCAAGGCATGCCAACCGCACAACTGTGCCAATGGCATGCCAGCCGCACCACTGTGCCAATGGCATGCCAGCCGCACCACTGTGCCAATGGCATGCCATGCCATCCACATCACCGCGCCAAGGCATGCCAACCATGCCAGCCGCACCACTGTGCCAATGGCAAACCATGCCATCCACATCTTCGCGCCAAGGCATGCCAGCCGCACCACTGTTCCAATGGAAAACCATGTCAGCCACGTTTACCGCGCCAAGGCATGCCAGCCATGCTGGCCGCACCATGCGCCAATGTCATGCCAAACCCTTGGCCCGAGCCATGCTGGCCGCACCATGCGCCAAGGGCATGCCAAGCCGTCCATACCCTTGGCCCCACCATGCCAAGCCGTCCGCACCATTCTGACTTGGCCACATTATGCCAAGCCGCCCGCACCATTATTCCTTGGCCCCACCATGCCAAGCCATCCAAACCCTTGGCCCCACTATGCCAAGCCGTCCGCGTCATTTTCCTTGGCCATACCATGTTGGACTTCCCTATGCGACTACCAAAACGAAGGCATGCGACGATCAACGACCACCCTTCAATCCTAGATGGAAATCCTAGCCGTCCAAGGTTGCCAGACAACGCATGGTAACCTTTGGACCAAAACCCTAGTTTTGGCCACACCAAACCACACTAAGGCATGCCATGCCACATGTGCCAATGGCATGCCAACCACCTTGCCATGCCATACCATGCCGGCCTTCCCTAGGCGGCTACCAAAACGAAGGCGTGCGACGATCAACGACCACCCTTCAATCCTAGATGCAAATCCTAGTCGTCCAAGGTCGCCAGACAACGCATGGTAACCTTTGGCCCAAAACCCTAGTTTTGGCCACGCCAAACCGCGCCAAGGCATGCCATGCCACATGTGCCAATGGCATGCCAACCACCTTGCCGCGTCATACCATGTCGGCCTTCCCTATGCGGCTACCAAAACGAAGGTGTGCGACGATCAACGGCCACCCTTCAATCCTAGATGCAATTGTCTGTCGTCCAAGGTCGCCAGACAACGCATGGTAACCTTTGGCCCAAAACCCTTGTTTTGGCCACAAAAAACCGCGCCAAGGAATGCCATGCCACATGTGCCAATGGCATGCCAACCACCTTGTCGCGCCATACCATGCCGGCCTTCCCTATACGGATGCCAAAACGAAGGCCTGAAACGATCAACGGCCACCTTTTCATCTAAGATGCAGATCTTAGCCGTCCAAGGTTACCAGCTAACGCATGGCAACTTTTGGCCCTAGTTTGGTCGCGCCTAAACAAAGCCAAAACCCTAACTTTTGGTCGCTCCTAAACCAGGCCATATTAAAGCCATACCGAGCATGCTTTTATGCCACTGTATTCCAAACGAAGGGTTGCAATAATCAACGGCTACCTTTTCTCTTAAGATGCAAAATCTCGACCGTCGAAGGTCACCGAGCCGGCAAGTCTCCCAAGCTCGACTTGCCAGACGACAACAACATGCTACATGTTTTCCATGAAACCACTTGAGACATCAATGCATGTCACAAACTGGGGATGCTCATTGGGTATTGGTTTGGCGGTTTACAGCGTGCGGCGTATACTATGCCCGTTATAAGAAAGTATCATAAGGATGAGGCGGTTAGTAAATACAAAGAGTAATGGTGAAACACTTTCTTTTATGGAACATCAATTCCAGGCATTACCGTTTACCACCTCCTCTCATTTACTCACCCGTTTTCCATTTCTTAATGAGACCAGAGTACGTTTCACTTCGACTTGTATAAGGCATTACCTATTTCCACCGAACAACAATTTCAGGTAAGGAGCATACAACACTCAGAAAATATTTGCTAGCTTTCCATATGTTAGCTTCCCACTTTCTGATACAAGTCGTGAACACAACTACTGTTCCAGAATCAACTATTTTGGTCTCAACACTCTCTTCGCTTTCCACCCCAAAACCAACCCTTCTCCTTCACTTTGTGACCGAAGCAAGTCTGGAACGACCATTTCTTGGTTTAGGCCGGATTTGTACAGATTGATCTCTCGAATCTAAAGTACTCCCTTGCAGTACAATGTTTAGGGTTTATACTCGTTTCTCACCCACACACCCGAAATTACCAAAATCAACAGAAATCGTTTTCACCCTCAAACAATTGGCGACCACAGTGGGAGATCAATCTATCGATTGCGATATCGATTTCCAAATTTCCGATATCACCTTTCACTTCCAACTCCAACATGGTGGAACTCAGATCCGGATCGGCTGCCGAGAACACCAATGCAAAATCTGTCCCTGGTGTTAACACTACTTCCAATAGCATCACTACGCCACCTACTAACCCCAATAATACCGAATCCACTCTTTCTGGTATAACACCGCCGTCACTAGGGCCAGAGCCGCTGCCGCCTCTAATGTCCCTACGCAACTCGCTAATCCTGGCAGTACTGAAAGTGCTCCTTCAGGCGTTACACCACCAGTCAACATGGCCAGAGCTGCCGCTACCGCTCATAACGCTTCGTAAAGCATGGCACCTCCAACTTCCACTAAGACTCCAACCACCCCACCAACGGGACGAGAAACCGGAGGAACCAGAGGAAGCCGACCCTATATCACCATCGTTGATTTGATGGAACGACAGGAGGTTCTCGCTAGAGCCCATACGGATATTTTTTTGACACAGAAAGAAGTACTCGTCTTCCTCAAAGCCCTGACAGAGCTGCTACCGCGTGAGTCACACCCTCCAGAGACAATTAGAAACGCCAACAACACCCCCGACGCTAGCACCTCGACGGAACGCGTCTCCGCGTGCGAGGAGATTCGTGTCAGAACCCCATTGGAAAGAAGTCATCCGTCCAATTTTGTCACACGAGAGGATCTGGAGCAACTTCTCCGGAATCGAATCAAGAATGATGAAATAAACATGCATCAGCATCAACCTCCTTACCCACCTGAAATACAAATGATTCCTCTTCCAAGAGGATACTCCTCTCCTCAATTCACCCTGTACGACGGCGCCGGAAATGCACGTGAACATGTCTCTCGCTTCTTGGAGTCCCTAGGCGAACATGAATACAATTACGTTCTTCGTCTGAGGGAGTTTTCGAAATCGCTTACCGGAAGAGCGTACACATGGTACAACAGCATCGCGCCAAACAGCATCCCCAACTGGGATGGCATGGTTACCGCATTTTACAAGAACTACTTCTTTGTGTCTGAACAAGTTACCTTCTCGGACCTCGGAAGGATGTACCAACGGGACAACGAACATCCAAATGATTTCGTTAAGAGATTCAGGGTTCAAGCACTAGACTGTCATGACCCAAATGTGACCGAGCAACAGTTGGTGAATTCATGCATCAATGATATGGCTCACATTTACCGCTCCTTGCTAGAGAACCTGCGTTTCCATACATTCTTTGAGCTCCATAAACCTTCCAGGCGATCAACAACGACAGCACCAGCATTATTAGAAAGAGCTAGACCAACCAAAGCCGAAGATGTACGCGAAACTCACGGGAATAGACGTCTCATCAACAATTATTACAACGCTGGTCTCTCCTCTGTGAGCGTAGTAAACTAGGGAGGAAAAAGGAAGGCTCCAGCTGCAGACCAGCATCCTAAACGCGAAGCACCAGCACGACGAGCAACTCCGCCACGGAAGGCCGCCGCTAAAGCTCCCATGCGTCATCACGAAGCTGAAGGAAATACCCTGGATTTCTCGTTTCCCATTGAGGAGGTGATCGATCTCTTAGAAGCATGGATTCAAGATGATGTTATCAGACTACCATCTCCCAGACGCCCACCGACTGAGGCCGAGATGGCAAACCCAAATACTTCCACTACCACAGATTTGTTCACCACCCAACCAGTGATTGCAACAGACTGAAGCATATCTTCAAAGAAAAGATAGAAGCAGGATAACTTCAACTAGGAAACGAGGGAGTACATCGAGACCCACTTCCGGTGAGGAATTGTGGAGTCTCTGGGGACTCCGTGCACGAGACTGTGCGATCCATGATGCAGCACGTATGCGAAATTCTCTACCTTTCCAAGGTGTAGCGCCAAGATATCTTCACGGCTCTCAATCGTGTCGTGTAGGTCAAACGTCTTTTTCCCTCCACGTAAGCCACACCAAGATCCCACGCTCTCTCAGCAAGCGGAATCGAAAAGGACAAATGGGGACTACTGACCACGTCCTATTTAAGAGGTATTGAACTCGAAAACACGCTAATCGACACGGCCTCTGTCTTTAACATTGTTACTTTCAAGACTCTGAAAGCTTCGGGATTTACGAAACAAGAGGCTACCCATTCCCCATCCGTGATTAAGAACCCGGGAGGGGAAGCCTTGAACGCGTACGGCTATATTAACCTCGAGATCAAGGTGGGAGACGCTATAACGCGTAGCAAATTCCACATTGTCAAAGAACTGGGTTACGAAATGATATTGGGGCACTTGTGGGTACTCGACAACAAGGAGAAATTAGGAACATCCCATCTACCGATGTCAACGCCCGAAAGAATCTCTAACAAACCGTCCCACTTGCTGCCGCATCGACGAGTTACCGATGGAACCCAGACACCTGGAGATGACCTGTTGGCGCTAACTCATAGATTCCAAACGCAGGTAAGTCTGGCCGAACTTTCTTCTTTACAACCAGTCATTTCTTCCCCTATTCTGTCATGGGGACTCAGCGCGATTACTGGCGCGGACGCTGTCAAGAGATGTGAGTGGGGCGCTGGGCCATTCAAACGCTTTGCAAAGAATTTGGAAGCTGCCATCGAAACTGACGATACCAAGATTCAGACGGTTGCACAACACCCGAACTCGTTTCAAATCGGAGATATGGTGGTCAAAGTGAACTCTTTTCAAGTCGGGAAGATGACGGTGAAGATATCTGCTCGGACCGATTCACCCAAGGAAAAAGAAGACGAGCCATATATTGTGGAAGGCGTCTTTTTGGGAGGTTATTTCAAGCTCATCAACACAGACAAGCTGGGAGGCGTGATGATTCACTCACGATGGCTCAAGCTTTTCAATCCCTAAAACGCTGTACTACCCTCTTCCAGCACTCTCCCTTTAGTATTTTCTTCAGCAATTTCTCTTTTCGCTTGATATTTGTATTTCCCCAAGATGAATGCACCGTTTGTATTCTTCTTTAGGGTTTCGTTTTTATTCAAAAGGCATACATTTCTTTCCGAATGAGTTTTCCAAATATCAGAAATATATAACAAACAAATCCCAAATCATTGAGAAGCCATTAACCATCCAATCACAACCAGAAACACCAACTCATTCTAAGGGAAGGCTTGGGTCTTTCAAAAATGTAAGGTTTTATTCAAAGACAGAAACCGCAACTAATACAAGGAAGGTAAAAAAAAAAAGTCTGCAAAACGTCAGGACAATTAAACGAAGAATAAAAACAATGAAGATGAAGACGCTAGTCATAGAAAGATAATGTGTGAATTGCCAATGCCTCGGTCAGAGCTTTTTCAAAAAATTTCCCCAACAATCTTTTGGACAGCAAAGGTTCCATCCGGAAGCCACATCAACAATAGAAGCCTCAACATCCCACCCAGGAGTCGTCTCAGCAGCAACATCATCCGTTTGTTTACCAACATCTGCCTTGGCAACCAACCCAGCGTATGCCACCACGACTTCTCCAATGCCATCAATAACATTTCCGTCGTCTTCTCCAAAAGTTGTTTCAGTTTCATCAACCGCGACATCATCATCTTCCTCGGAAGTCTTCTCAACAACCTTTCGAAGAGAATTTCCCGATTCATCAGAATCAAGGCTTCTGACACCGTCCTGGACAGGGGAGCTATGTTGATTTTCCCTAAAAGCTTCACAAGCTAGGTTTTCCGCCGTTTCAACTGAGAAGTGAACTGTCCCGCCCTAACAGTGGACCGTGAAGAGGTTTTGTTGCACCAAATCCTCCCAGCGCACTGGGATGCTTCGCCGCCTTCCCGTTCTTCCTCCAAAGGTATGTCCCGAATGATTTCGCCGACTTCACAAAACAGAGGTTCAATTCTATTCAATGCCTCCCCATGAGAAAAAGACTGGTTTTGGTCGGCTCCAAAGTTTCTCCCCGAAAAATTGGAGACATGTCTGTCATTGGAAGATCCCATTATGCGCTACAAAACCAGAGAAAGGATAGAGGATGGACACGATTTCAATTCGACCTGCGCAAATGAAGGATTCAAGATCATCTCTTATAACCAGCAGAGCGATGAAGTCCCGAAAAGGAAAGCCTCCTACTAGACGCGGATTGAGGCGTGATATCAGATTCTAATAAAACCGTTTTCTACTAGCGAGGTAAATTAGGGTTTGGTGAGAAAACGTGGAAGTACATGTTTAAGACACGCTTGCCCGGATTGTTACTCTCTGCCGCCAGCACCGAGACTTGGAGAAAACAAGACCGACAATGTGACGTGAGGAGAAGGAATAACGCCCCCTTTCTACGGGCATAACACTTGCGGGGTTTTGAATAAGGCAAGGACTTCCTATTTGAGTCAAGTAAGGAAAAGAGGCAACCGGGCCCGCGAAGACAAATCACCATGCCAAGAGCGCCCACGCCATTGCCTTATCCCACACGCCAAAACGTGCATGCTTTTCCTCACCAAACTGTGTCATGCCTTGGACCACCGTCCGCTCATGCTTTACCTCACCAAACCGTGACATGCCTTGCACCACCGTCCGCGCATGCTTTGCCTCACCAAACCGTGTCATGCCTTGCGCCATCGTGCCGCGCCATGACTTGCCGCACCAGCACCAACAAACTCGCCAAGCCAGCGTCACGATTTTCCCTAACCCATCCAAGGTGATGCATGGCCAGACTAAGCCGGCAATTTTCGTCTCACCACTCCACGGTCTGCACCACCAGTACAATTTATGCAAGGCCGCCAACACGGGAAGTACAAACTCTCTTTACCTCCCGAAAAAGGTTAGTCGGACTTTCATGACCATCTTATCACGACTTGTTGTTTCAATTTTTTGTCCTAGCCTGTCACCATCTTATGCTTACCTCGCAACAATGTTCTTGTTCCGAGATAAGCAGGGGACTTAATGTTGATGGTGGTTTTTAGGTTAGGGTTAAAATCAGAAAACTGTACATCCGACATGACGTCACTATGACCATTAGCACATTTATGGAATCAATCATCATGCCTACGTAAGAATTACCGGGGTAACTTTTTTTACATGGGTCATGTTCCACGGCAAAACCCTTAATATTGACTAACATCATCCATGTGAAACCCTAATTCTCATGCTACCGCGCCAAGGCATGACAGCCGCACCACTGTGCCAATGGCATGCCATGCCAGCCACATCACCGCGCCAAGGCATGCCAACCATGCCAGCCGCACCACTGTGCCAATGACACACCATATCAACCACATCTTCACGCCAAGGCATGCCAACCATGCCAGCCACACCACTGTGTCAATAAAAAACCATGCCAGCCACATCTTCGCGCCAAGTCATGCCAACCATTCCAGTCGCACCACTGTGCCAATGGCAAACCATGCCAGCCACGTTTACCGCGCCAAGGCATGCCAACCATGCCAGCCGCACCACTGTGCCAATGGCATGCCATGCCAGCCACATCACCGCGCCAAGGCATGCCAACCATGCCAGCCGCACCAGTGTGCCAATGGCAAACCATGTCATCCACGTTTACCGCGCCAAGGCATGTCAGCCATGCTGGCCGCACCATGCGCCAATGTCATGCCAAACCCTTGGCACTAGCCATGCTGGCCGCACTATGCGCCAATGGCATACCAAACCCTTAGCCCTACCATGCCAAGCCGTCCAAACCCTTGGCCCTACCATGCCAAGCCGTCCGCACCATTATGTCTTGGCCCCACCATGCCAATCCGTCCACACCATTCTGCCTTGGCCCTACTATGCCAAGCCGTCCTCACCATTCTGCCTTGGCCCCACTATGCCAAGACGCCCGCACCATTATGCCTTGGACCCACCATGCCAAGACGTCCAAACCCTTGGCCCACTATGCCAAGCCGTCCGCACCATTTGTCTTGGCCATACCATGTCGGCCTTCCCTATGCGGCTACCAAAACGAAGGCGTGCGACAATCAACGGCCACCCTTCAATCCTAGATGCAAATCCTAGTCGTCCAAGGTCGCCATACAATGCATGGTAACCTTTGGCCCAAAACCCTAGTTTTATCCACACCAATCCGCGCCAAGGCATGCCATGCCACATGTGCCAATGGCATGCCAACCACCTTGTCGCGCCATACCATGTCGGCCTTCCCTAGGCGGCTACCAAAACGAAGGCGTGCGACGATCAACAACCACCCTTCAATCCTAGATGCAAATCCTAGCCGTCCAAGGTCGCCAGAAAACGCATGGTAACCTTTGTCCCAAAACCCTAGTTTTGGCCACGCCAAACCGCGCTAAGGCATGGCATGCCAACCACCTTGTCGCGCCATACCATGTCGGCCTTCCCTATGTGGCTACCAAAACGAAAGCGTGCGACGATCAACGGACACCCTTCAATCCTAGATGCAAATCCTAGCCGTCCAAGGTTGCCAGACAACGCATGGTAACCTTTCCCAAAACCCTAGTTTTGGCCACACCAAACCGCGCCAAGGAATGCCATGCCACATTTGCCAATGGCATGCCAACCACCTTGTCGCGCCATACCATGTCGACCTTTCCTATGCGGATGACAAAATGAAGGCCTGCAACGATCAACGACCACCTTTTCATCTAAGATGCAGATCTTAGCCGTCCAAGGTTACCAGCTAACGCATGGCAACTTTTGGCCCTAGTTTGGTCGCGCCTAAACAAAGCCAAAACCCTAACTTTTGGCCGTGCCTAAACCAGGCCATATTAAAGCCATACCGAGCATGATTTTATGCCACTGGATACCAAACGAAGGGTTGCAATAATCAACGGATACCTTTCCTCTTAAGATGCAAAATCTCGACCGTCGAAGGTCACCGAGCCGGCAAGTCTCCCAAGCTCGACTTGCCAGACGACAACAACATTCTACATGTTTTCCATGAAAACACTCGAGACGTCAACGCATGTCACAAACTGGGGGATGCTCATTGCGCATTGGTTTGGCGGTTTACAGCGTGCGGCGTACATTACGCCCGTTATAAGAAAGTATCATAAGGATGAGGCGGTTAGTAAATACAGGGAGTAATGGTGAAACGCTTTCTTTTATGGAACATCAATTCCAGGCGTTACTGGTTACCACCTCCTCCCATTTACTCACCTGTTTTCCATTTCTTAAAGAGAGTAGAGTATGTTTCACTTCGACTTGTATAAATAGGCATTACCTATTTCCACCGAACAATAAGTTCAGGTCAGAAGCATACAACACTCGAAAAATATTTGCTAGCTTTCCATCTGTTAGCTTCCCACTTTCTGATACAAGTCGTGAAACAACTACTCTTCCAGAATCAACTATTCTGGTCTCAACACTCTCTTCGCTTCCCTCCCCAAAACCAACCCTTCTCCTTCACTTTGTGACCGAAGCAAGTATGGAACGGCCATTTCTTGGTTTAGGACGGATTTGTACATATTGATCTCTCGAATCTAAAGTACTCCCTTGCAGTACAATGTTTAGGGTTTAAACTCGTTTCTCACCCACACACCCGAAATTACCGAAATCAACAGAAATCGGTTTTACCCTCAAACAGCAGTACAAGGGATATATATACCATTCTCAGTTGGCCCTTGATGTTTAGTATTCCCCAGGGTGAGATCCTTTATTGAATAACCATTGGAATCAAATATTAGTGAACACATATTGTCGCTAGCAAATTTGTGCACTGAGATTAGGTTATTAGATAATTGAGGTACATGAAGTATGAAAAAGCGGGGGTATAGCAACCGCACCCAATATTTCGATTAGCAATCTGTATGGACTAACTCCAATATACTTTCTAGAGAATCAACTAGATAGTCAGACTCAATCTAGGGAAAAGTATATTAAGGAGTTAATACCTCTCTCACTTGATTTGATCTTTACTCAAGCAAATAGAAATCTGCGAGTCTTTATCAAATACAAGGATAATAACTTGGATGGTACCAAAGACCAATATCCAAGTGTCAATCAATTTAAACAACAACCAAAGGTTGGATATTCTAATTGATTGATCTTAACGCACAACCTGTGATATTTCAATTATATAACGAAATATAATGCGGAATAGAAATAACACAGACACCAGAAATTTTGTTAACGAGGAAACCCCAAATGCAGAAAAACCCCGGGACCTAGTCCACATTGAACACCACACTGTATTAAGCCTCTACAGACACTAGCCTACTGTTGATGGTGGTTTTTAGCTTAGGGTTAAAATCGTAAAACCTTGCATCTGATGTGACGACACTCTGCAAGGAAACGGGGCCACGTGTGATAACCTCTCCACTGGCAAATTTGTTGAAATGCTCAACATATTTACATGAAATTTATCCAGACTGGCGAATCCCAGATTTTCTGTAAATTTCAGCGCCTCGCGCATATTCACTTAATATAAGTTCCTCTGGATTCCTTCTATGCTATGTTCCCCGGCTGAACTCTTAATGTTGATATGGCATGACGATTTGTGTTCACTCGCAACAGAGTAACATGAATCTCCAAGTATCAAGAATAAGATCTTTGCATAAGGTATTCAATCAGAAAAGCATGTTGCTCTCTGGAAACGAACCTAAAAGAGCTCTATGTCGACACATAGAATTCAGTCGACACATAGAATTCAGTCAACCTGACAAACTTGCAGAAGTTAGGGTTTTGCACCTCACGCAATATACCAGACCTTGCTTGTCAAAATTTCCGCCATAGCGCGTTGGAAGTGTGGCGCGCCCTAGCTTGTCGGCCCCACTTCCCATCGACCAATCAGGTCGCCCTAAATGTGTGACGCGCATTCCGAACAAGGCCGGCCCCATGTTACGTGTCGGCCCCCTTTCCATCGACCAATCAGGTTGCTTTAAAACCTCCACAGCTCATTGGAAGTACGACCACGCCCTAGCTTGCCGGACCCACTTCACATTGACCAATCAGGTCGCCCTAAAGGTGCCACACTCTCACCAGAAGTGTGGTCGCATCTTTTGTTTGGCCGGCCCCCATTTGTGGCCAATCAGGTTACTCCAAATTTGCCAGCATACATTAAAGGCCAAACGCACCTTGCAGCGCCAACATGCTACCTTGGAAACATGCCAACACGTTACCTCAGCAACATTCCATGCTACCTTGGAAACATGTCATGCTACCTTGGCAACACGCCATGAAACTTCGCAACATGCCAACTTCGTGGAAACCTGCCATAAATAGCCACCCACGGCAATTTCTACTCATGTGGCCGTTTCCACACTATAGCCTTGCCATAGTTCCTTTGGCATAGCCATGGCGTCGTTTGTACAAAAGTAGCGCCATGCCACAGCTGCACGCCACATGCGCTAATTAGGGTTTCGACAAACCCTAATTTGAGAAAATTGCTACCAAAGCCAATAACGTTCCCAGAGCAACGGTATTGGCGTGGCAACAAGGCCAATGTTGCCACGCCACATGTGGGTCCGACTCCACGGCGCCAAGACTTGTCCAGTCCAAATCCTCCCAACGACGCCAAGACTTGTCCATGCCAAATCCTTCCAACGGCGCCAAGACTTGTCCAGGCCAAATCCTCCCAACGGCGCCAAGACTTGTCCACAACAAATCCTTCCACAACGCCAAACCCTAACTTTGGTTGCGGAGCCAATTTTTAACTTTGGCCATACTGCAACATCACTGGCATACCACTATGCCGCGGCTACTAGCACGCCGGCATGCCATTAGCATGTGGCCATAATCAATGGCCATCCTTCTTCATGAGATGTAATCTCAGCCATCCAAGTTCACCATCGAACTGATGGACTTGTGGCAACTTTTAGGCGACCAACTGCTTAACCCAGCGACCATGGCTACATCAGGTGCCACTTGCGCCATCGTGCCCCCAGCATGCACAAGTCATGTCGCAATGCCACTGCGCCATTTTCAGGCACCAACACAAGGTAGCCACAATCAACGTCTACCCTTATTCACAAGATGCGATCTCGGCCATCGAAATTCGCCAACAAAACGGTAAGCTCGCGACAAGTTTTAGACGACTATCCAAGATAAGCCTAGCATCACATACTATTTACCTGTGACAAGCCTCTCAATTTTAACTTGCCACACATAGCAAAGTGCTACATGTTTTCCACGGAAACACTCGAGATATCAAAATATGTCACAAACTGGGGGATGCTCATCAGGGTATTAGTCTGGCGGTTTACAGCGTGCGGCGTGCAATGCGCCCGTTACAAGAAAGTGTCATGAAGTAGGATAATTAGTGGTGGTAAAAAGTAACGGTGTAAACAATTCATTTCCTTCATCATGGAAGAGTAATGACCGGTGGTTACACGAATTCACTTGCTTCATCATGGAAGCATAACGTCTGACAGTTACACGTTACTCTTTTTCTTCCACCATTCAATTGTTTCCACTTCTTACGAGACCAGGGTACGTTTCACTATGACTTGTATAAATAGGTCTCACCTATTTCCACCAAGGAAAAAAAAAATTTGGTCGGTAACACACAACATCTAGAAATCACCTGGTAGCTTTCTAATCGGCTTACCAGTTCTACTTTCTGATATAAGTCACAAAAACGCCCACACTTCAGAATCAACTATTCTGGTCTCAACACTTTCTTCGCTTTCCTCCCTAAGACCAACCCTTCTCCTTCACTTTGTGACCGAAGCAAGCCTGGAACGACCATTTCTTGGTTTAGGCCAGGATTGTACAGATTGATTTCTCGAATCAAAAGTACTCCCGTGCAATACATTGTTTAGGGTTTAGACTCGTTTCTCACCCACACACCCGAAATTACCAAAATCAGCAGAAACGGTTTTCACCTTCAAACACCTACTACAAACTAACTTTGGTCTGGACTGTAGTTGAACCCTAATCAATCTCACACTGATTCAAGGTGCAGTTGCGCTCCTTACGTCTTTGATCCCAGCAGGATACTACGCACCTGATTCCCTTAGATGATCTCACCCACAACCAAGAGTTGCTACGACCCAAAGTCGAAGACTTTAATAGAAAAATCTGTATCATACAGAAAAGTCTATGATAGGTAAATCTGTCTCCCACAGATAGACCTAAGAGTTTTTGTTCCGTCTTTTGATAAATCAAGGTGAACAGGAACTAATTGATAATCCGAACTTATATTCCCGAAGAACATCCTAGTATTATCAATCACCTCACAACAATCTTAATCGTATGGTAGCGAAACAAGATGTTGCGGAATCACAAACGATGAGACGAAGATGTTTGTGATTTCTTTTTATCTTGCCCTATCGGAGATATAATCTCAAGTCAATTATTCAATTGAACTCGTACGATAGAAAATGGCAAGATCAGATCGCTCAACTACAAGAGAAGTAGTTTCGTCTGGCTTCACAATCCCAATAAAGTCTTTCAGTCGTTAACCTGCAAGGTCTCGGGAAGAAACCGAAGGTTAAAGGAGAATGGACTCTAGCAAACCAACTAGTATCACACAGGAAGTGTGGGGATTAGTTTTTCCAGTTGCTAGATGTCTCCTTTATATAGTTTTCAAATCAGGGTTTGCAATCCAAGTTACCTTGGTAACAAAGCTTTCAATACTCACCGTTAGATGAAAAACCTGATTTCTCCAAGGTAATATCTTGCAACCGTTAGATCGAAACTTAGCTTGTCATACACAAATGAAATGTGTTTCATTTAGGTTTGAGTAACCGTACCTAAACGTGTACACTTGGTTGGTTCACAAATAGTTAACCGAGGTTAGCCATATGAGTACTTTCATATCAACCATATTCATCTTTCTCATAACTAGTTCAAATGACTCATAAGAACTAGTTGATAGAGTTATTCAATTGCTTAGGTATTTATTCATAGACACAATTGAAACAAAATCGGTTTGATTCACTTGAATCAATTCATGAACAATATAGCCATGGTTTGCAAAGATTGCATTCTGTATTAATTTATTGTTTTAAGTTCATCAACTTCCAATTTGATAAATAACCAGCTTGGGTATGCGTATGGGTATGTGTACCTTAGCTACCGGATTTGAGTTTGGGAACTCAACAGAAATTTTCGATTCGAAAACTTCCGTGAGTACACGTACCTAAGGTGACTGGTGATAGGTGTCTAAAACACCTTGATCTTTATCTATTGTTTATGCTTTCTTTGCTACTTTTCTTGTAAATTATGTATCTTATGTTTGTTTTTGAGTCTTCTAGATAGTTTGGAGTCATTTAGAGTAAAAGAAGAAGAAATTGTCCATTTGAAGCGAAAAAGACAGAGAGGATCAATTCATAGGCGAATCATACTTGGAGCCTTCGCATGGAGGATGTGAAGAATTAGACCATTGGTTACCTGGAAATGACAAGCCTAATAATCTATTGGTGGCTCGTATCTATCAGTCGGGTGCCTGTGTCAATTTTCGTTCTTACCAAAACCTTGGGGTCGAGACTCAAGAGAGTCATTTCTCTCAATCATTTCGGTCAAACTCAGAGGAGAGTGAGAATTGTGGCGGCTTCATTAGAGAGAGGAATCGAGAAGATGAAGAAAAACCAGGGATCGACGATGGTTGTTCTCAAAAAAATTGAGGGAAGACGAGATGGTGGTACTGATAGAGTTTGAGATGGGTTTCAGACAAGAAAGAGGATCCGGTGATAGAATTTAGGGTTTTTCTGTAGTTTAATTAAATTGAAGAAATTGATAACTGAAGTAGCAGAAGAGAGAATTGGAGAGTTGGGTATTGTTTGAATTCATATTACAGCGAGATTGAGATCGACAAATCATGGAAGACAAGAAGACTGCTGCTGGTTGCGTTTGTGTGATGAGAAATTAGAGAAGACCTTGATTTTGTAGTTGTAATGGCATTGGTGGTTACAAGAATCATAGAAGGAAGAAATTGAGAAATTGATTTGTGGATATTCATGGTCGAAATTGCATACATAGAAATTAGGTTTTGAAGCTGAGATGAAATTGGTTGTCTATGTTGCTGTTGGATGAGTCTGTGAAGCTGAAATTATAGGTTGATAATGATGTTGTAGATGTGGATGTAGCTCAAGTTGCAGGAATGGATTGTCGCTGTTGACTGAAGTGGTGATTGTGCTTCTGCAAGTGGAGAAGGAAACTGGTGGATTGCTGGCTGCAGTTGAGTTCAGAATTGCAGGTGCAGTGACTTGAGTGGAGGTTGGATGTACTCTGGTGCTATGTTGCAGAGAACTGGAATGGGAAAAATGATTGAAGCTCAAGGAGATTGCAGGTGCAATACAAGAATGGAATTGAAGATGGAGGTGGAACCGATGTCATAGAGCTAATGGGTTTGAGGCACTGGCGATGATTCAGAATGATGCAATGACTGATGCTGCAGATGAGAAGCTGAGGCTGTTATAGATGCATGTTAGGTACTTTGAAGGAAAATGAGTTATGTGGTTGGTACTGAGCTGAATTGTAGTGCAAGTGAACTGACTCAAGCTGGTACAAGGAATGGCGAAATTTTCTTGTTGCTGAAGAAGAGTATAAAGTTGCCTGCAATGATCAAAGAAGACAATGGAAGCATAAATGGGGTTCCCTGTGGTGTTGCTGGAATGGGTAATTGAAGTAAGGTGCAGTCCAAGGAAGAGATGATTGAGTTGAATTCAAGTTGCAGGTGGTGAAGTGGTTAGCTGGTGTTGATTGAATGAATGGATTTATGAAGCCGGTGGAACTGTTGAGTGTTGCAGGGAGTTTTGGCATTGCAGTTGCAAGTAATGGCAGATGAAAGTGCTGGTCTAGATGTATGATAAGGACATGGCCGAACTGGCAAGAGCAGCTGCAGTCGCGGGTGGAACTGAAATTCGTGGTAATGAAGTTGCTTTAGATGAATGTTAGGTTTACAGGGCTGGTGGTTCTTATTTTGCAGAGATGGGTTCAAGAGAATGGATGTGAAACTGATGCTGCTGTAGCTTGGAGAGCAAGTGTTTTGGCAGAGGTTGAAGTCAATGGATGAGAAGTTTGCAACTGAGGTTACTACTACCGACTCAATGTACAAGGATGGAGATGCAAAAGTTGGTATGCAGTATGGAAATAACATTACAGGGGGTGGCAGTGGAAGCAGCTGAGCGCAAAGAGTAGGTGTTGTTTGTGCTTGATCAAATGATTTTAACAAGAGAAGAATGGAGCTTGAAGCTGAGAAGATACAAGTCCTGCAGCTGAAGTGCAGGCTATGGATTGAGGTGATACTGAAATCAAGATATTGTTGTTGCAGGATGAATAGTCACTACGGCTGGAAGTGAAGCAGTAATGCACCATGATGGTGCAACAGTGAGTCTGGTTTGTGCAACAGCTCATGCCTTAGCAACTCCGCCTAATCAGTCTAGTCAGACTCTGACTCAGAGCTGACACACTTGACTCATCCCTGACTCACTGGGTTGACCTAAACTGACGTTGACCTATCACAGTTGACTCATGTAGCCGGCAGTAGACTTTCAGGCGACTTTGGGAAAGTTTGCCGGCAACCACCGACCAACTTCCGGCGACGAATTTTCTAGAGAACTTATTTTTATATGGGCTTAGTGGACCACTTGGAGATGGGTTTTGAGAAGAGCTAAATTTAGAAAGAGTATTCTTTTGGATTGGGAGAAGCATATAAATAGAAAAGTCTTTCTCTAAACCGAGAGATATCTCCATTAGGGAGACTTCTACTTGCTTTCTAGGGTTTCACATGATAGATTCTTCTAAACTCTTTATGATGATTTCCAAAAACCCAAGTAGTTGATTTATTTTTATTGGCTAAAGATGTAGTTGGATTTTGCAACCAAGTTATGATTTTTATGAATTAGTTTTCTCTCAATATTATCGTTTGATTTCTATTGCGTATAATAATTGCATAATTGATGTATTGCAATATGATTGAATGTTTGTTTAGTTAAGTCTAGAATTGATTGAACACACATCCATATCTATAGCTATTTTAGGGTTCATCATCGAGCGATAACCTTGAATACGAGTAGCATGATATAATTATGGTTTGTAGTGATACATCTCTGTAATCATATGTAGAAATTGACCTTTGTTCGAATTGTTTGCGCAATGTATTTCCATTGCATTGATTAGCCTATTTCTGAAACTTAATGCTCCTGAGAATTGAACTTAATTAGCGCAAGGCGTTAGGTTATTCTTTAGGTAGAATTAACATACGCAACTCTAATGTTTGTGTTGATGACTTGGAAATTACAGAGTATTCTTGCAATAAGGTATTCTAGGTATTTTAATGATAGCGAGATTAAATACGAATTCTAATCATACATTCAAAACTTGTTTGGTAATGAAGATGAAACCTTTACCCAATATTTCACATCCTTGATTTGCGTGTTTATTTATTGCTTTGCTTTTATTTTAGTTATATAAAAATCAGAAAATCCCCCTTGTTACTTATAAGAAACCATAACAGATTGACAACCTAGACCTCTCTGTGGGAACGATCCTTTCTTGCCCTTGCTTCATTATATATTTTGAGTAGTAAGAAAGTGTAATTATTTTTGACGCCTACGACAGCGATCAAATTTTGGCGCCGTTGCCGGGGAGGCAGCGGTTGTCATTTGTTTTTGGTTTCTTATTTTTGTTTTTAGTCTTGTTTTTTATTTTGTTTTTGTTTTTATTTTCTGGTTTTTAACCTTGTTTTGAGAACTCTTGTTTCAGGTACCAATTACTATGGACGAAGCATATTGGAACAATGGGTACGGTTATCAACCTCAACAAAATTATGAAAACTATCATCCTTGTGGGGAATACAATCACAACCAATCCCTGGTTATGGTCAATATTCTACGTACCCTTTGAGTTATTCTCATACATATCAACCTTCTTATGGTAGGTATGTAAGTGAGCAACCACAAGGAGGGGAGACTAGTTTTACTCCTATTCATATTTCTTCGAGTTTGGTAGATGAGATGCAACAATTTATGGCCAACATGGAGTCGGTTTGTAGAAACCAAGCATGGAACCAATTTCATCGACCGAATGTGCTCATAGTATGTTTGGCCCAATTTCTGATTGTAGTTATGATCATTCACCCATTCAAAGGGAAGATAATTGGCCTAGCAATACTGAGGTAAGTGATTCTACTTTTTCCTTGTCGAACGAGCTTTACCAACAAATGGAACACTATTTTCAAAATTTGGATGGATCACTCCAAGAGCTTCAAAAAGGTGTTTTCAATTTAAGACAAGGCATTGAAGAATACAAAGAGGACATGCAAAATTAGGCGAAAGACCAATCTTTGGGAAGTGGTAGCCAATCTTATGTTAACTATGATAGTGACGATGACTATTAAAGTACATCGCTTGAACCAATTTATGGTGACATCCCCGAGGAGCGTACAATGGAGTCTTTTTGCGATCAAGGTGAAGTTGAAAAGGAATATGATGACACTAGTGTAGCTTACTCGAGCATTGATCTTTATAACGATCAAGAACCTATTCAAAAGGTAGAGCTTGAGGATGATGCAATGAGTGTTCTAAAAAAGTTCCTTATGGTGAGACTTGAATCCGCAAAAGAGTATGTGCCTTACAAAAAAGAGGAGTGTGTTGAGAATGTGACCGTTATGACCAATATTGTGGAACACCCAATTGAGCTTGCAAAGAATTGTAATGATGATGTTTATGTCGAGACTTTGGTTAAGTCAGAAACGGACGAAGAATGGTTGCAAGGTTTGATAGAGGACCATGATATACAAGAGGTGAATAATTCACTTGAATTTTTCAAGGATGAAGAGGATTCCGTGCTACAAGAGATTGTGCGAGGTTTGTCTAACCCTTTGTATATTATTTCTTCTCCTTTACCTCTTATTGGCTTGAATGTATGTGCTTCGAGAATATTATTAAATGACTTTGTTTCTCGATATCCTCCATTAGAAACATTTGATTCTCATATTATGGATGTTTGCAAACAAGAAACCGTGGTAGTCCCTGACTTCTATATTCTTTATACACTTCCAAGTGTGGGGGAAACTTTTATCGGTTAATAGCTTCATTTCTGTTTTATATTACTAATATTTGTGTGAAACTAGTGTTTTCAAAACAGGTTCTATGGGTGGATCCCCAGCTTTTCATATTATTGGTGTATGGGGAATTCGTCTTGCAAGTCGGGATGACGACTTTAAACCAAGCGATGCATGGGAGGAAACCCATACGATGAGTATTTCTTGTCTTGTCTTACTTTTATTTTTGGTTCTTGTCTTGTATAATTTTTCTTGTCGCATATCATTATAAGATATTCCACCTTGACTTTCTTTGGATGATTCAATTTACATTAAGGACAATGTAAAGTTTAAGTGTGGGGGAGTGGTTAAATATTTGCATTGTAAATTTTTCAACTTTTTTGTAAATTAGTGAATAAAAACTCCAACTTCTAGTTAGTTTAGATTCACATAGTATACATGTCGCTAAGATTACATCGAAATTCTCATAAGAGTAACTGAACTTAGAGATGACAGAGAAAGTGATCGGGTTTCTTACTTGTATGAGAGTTAAATTTGGATTTAACCATGTCAGTGGCAAATGAGGTGCAGAATGAATTCGGTATTAGAGTTGTGATCCCCTATAGTGGAGACTACCCATGTTACATCATGAGAGGCACCGACCTTCAATTCTTTGTACCTGTCTAAATATGTGCTTTTAGAGTGTGTGTCACCGTACGTTAATTCCGGGTAGAATGGTGAGCTACCCAACCTCCCACCAATAGAAGCACTATTTTGATCTCTTGAGTGCTATTTTGTCAATCATGATGGTGACATCGAATTGCTAACTTACATACCACTTGTTATCTTGTTCGCAGTTAGCACCATCCACTTTATCTCTCTCTACACCAACAGGTCCATAGAAACACCATCATCATCAACAAAAGGAGCATCAAAAATTCGAAGGAAAGTTGAAGACGTTCAAGGTTTACAAGTAACGGTACAGAAATGAGTAGATTTTAGATTCAAGTAAAGCAACAAGACAAGGACCAAAATTTTTATAAGTTGAAGACTTGTGTACAAGAGCAAAGATTAGCAAGATGAGAGTTCAAGAAGTTTATGATATCGAGACATAAGATTTGTGAATAATCAAGCGGTAAAGTACTTACACCATGGCCTTTGTACTTGCATTTTTATTTTATCTTTATTTGTATTTTATTTTCTCTTGTCACAAAAAAAAAAAAAAAACTTGGGACATGGTCATCAATATGGTAGGTCTCTTGTTAAAAAAAATTGAAAAAGAAAGAAAAAAGATTTAAAAAAAAAAGACAAGAGAAAATTTTGCTAGGTTCATTATTAGTTTTATTGTATTATATTATTTGGTTTTTATTTTGTGTTTGGTTTATTTTTCTTGTCTCATAAAAAAAAGAAAAGAAAAAAAAAAAAGAAAAAAAAAAAAAAAAAAAGGAAAAAAAAAAAAAAAAAAAAAAAAAAAAAAAAAAAAGGAAAAAAAAAAAAAGAAAAAAACAGAAGAAGAAAGAGACAAGAAAAATGTGTTGTATTATATTTTGGTTTGTTTTTAATTTTATTGAAGCCAATGGAAAGAAGGAATATCTATAGTGAAGTTTCAAGCAACAAGGAATTAGAGGAAAGAATCACACTGTCAAGATTCTACGAAGTTCAAGAGTTATCATCGACAGTTGAAGACCGAAGACGTTTCTATGGATGCTGTGAGAGTGATGATAGCTGCACGTCGAACGGATAACGAGGTAAGTAAGCATATTCCCACCTTCGTTAAGTGGTTGATTTCCTTTCTTAGAGATCGCCAGAAAAATGGGTTTTCAAAAATTATAAAAGATGTGGGTTTTCAAAATAATTCGGAGGGTATTTACCTTTCTACCATTCAACGTGTCGCAGGATTCTCTCTTCACTTCTACCTGGACACATGTGTGACCCATAAAAAGCTATTTATTATTGAGAGCAACTTCATAAAACCCTTTCTGGTGAGGCAGAGTCAAGACTTTTGATCACTTCGAACCCGATTTCTTTCGATAAGGGATGGTTATTTCTCTCTCAACTTTTAAGGATGAGATTGTGTTCATTTATGTGTCTAACTTCTTATTACTAGTGTGCAGAATTTCTATGTCTTCTTAGCGCGTTGGATGCTATCATTTCGGAGAACTAGTAAGTTGGAAAAGTAGGTTTTGTGGGTATATCTCTAGTAAGCCCTCACGAGACTATAACTCGTCCACTAGGGACACCTAGGGGTTTAAAGGATTGTTATATGTGCTAAGTGTGACCATAGCCTCGACGACATGGATTTGTATGTATTTTAGAATTATTTTGTTTGATTTGCTCGAGGACTGGCAAAGTCTAAGTGTGGGGGAATTTGATAGGTGTCTAAAACACCTTGATATTTATCTATTGTTTATACTTTCTTTGCTACTTTTCTTGTAAATTATGTATCTTATGTTTGTTTTTGAGTCTTCTATATACTTTGGAGTCATTTAGAGTAAAAGAAGAAGAAATTGTCCATTTGAAGCGAAAAAGACAGAGAGGATCAATTCATATGCGAATCATACTTGGAGCCTGCGCATGGAGGATGTGAAGAATTAGACCATCGGTTACCTGGAAATGACAACACTAATAATCTATTGGTGGCTCGTATTTATCAGCCGGGTGCCTGTGTCAATTTTCGTTCTTACCAAAACCTTGGGGTCGAGACTCGAGAGAGTCATTTCTCTCAATCATTTCGGTTCAAACTCAGAGGAGAGTGAGAACTGTGGCGGCTCCATTAGAGAGGGGAATCGAGAAGATGAAGAAAAAGCCAGGGATCGACGATGGCTGTTCTCAAAAGATTTGAGGGAAGACGAGATGGTGGTACTGATAGAGTTTGAGATAGGTTTCAGACAAGCAAGAGGATCTGGTGCTAGAATTTAGGGTTTTTCTGTAGTTCAATTAAATTGAAGAAATTGATAACTGAAGTAGAAGAAGAAAGAATTGGAGAGTTGGGTATTGTTTGAATTCATATTACAGCCGAGATTGAGATCGAGAAATCATGGAAGACAAGAAGACTGCTGCTGGTTGTGTTTGTGTGATGAGAAATTAGAGAAGACCTTGATTTTGTAGCTGTGATAGAATTGGTGGTTACAAGAATCATAGAAGGAAGAAATTGGGAAACTGATTTGTGGATGTTCATGGTCGAAATTGCAGACACAAAAATTAGGTTTTGAAGCTGAGATAAAATTGGTTGTCTATGTTGTTGTTGGATGAGTCTGTGAAGCTGAAATTACAGGTTGACAATGATGTTGTAGATGTGGATGTAGCTCAAGTTGCAGGAATGGATTGTCGCTGTTGACTGAAGTGGTGATTGTGCTTATGCAAGTGGAGAAGGAAACTGGTGGATTGCTGGCTGCAGTTGAGTTCAGAATTGCAGGTGCAGTGACTTGAGTGGAGGTTGGATGTACTCTGGTGCTATGTTGCAGAGAACTGGAATGGGAAGAACGATTGAAGCTCAAGGAGATTGCAGGTGCAATACAAGAATGGAATTGAAAATGGAGGTGGAACTGATGTCACAGAGCTAATGGGTTTGGGGCACTGGTGATGATTCGGAATGATGCAATGACTGATGCTGCATATGAGAAGCTGAGGCTGTTATAGATGCATGCTAGGTACTTTGCAGGAAAAGGAGTTATATGGTGTTGGTACTGAGCTGAATTGTAGTGCAAGTGAACTGACTCAAGCTGCAACAAGGAATGGCGAAATTGTCTTAGTGCTGAAGAAGAATATGAAGTTGGCTGCAATGATCAAAGAAAACAATGGAAGCATAAATGGGGTTCTATGTGGTGTTGCTGGAATGGGTAATTGAAGTAAGGTGCGGTCCAAGAAAAAGATGATTGAGTTGAATTCAAGTTGCAGGTGGTGAAGCGGTTAGCTGGTGCGAATGAATGAATGGATTTATGAAGCCGGTGGAACTGTTGAATGTTGCAGGGAGTTTTTCATTGTAGTTGCAAGTAATGGCAGATGGAAGTGCTGGTCTAGATGTATGATTAGGACAGGGGTGAACTGGAAAGAGTAGCTGCAGTCGCAGGTGGAACTGAAATTCGTGGTAATGAAGCTGTTTTAGATGAATGTTAGGTTTACAGGCCTGGTGGTTCTTATCTTGCAGAGATGGGTTCAAGAGAATGGATGTGAAACTGATGTTGTTGTAGCTTGGAGAGCAAGTGTTTTGGCCGAGGTTGAAGTCAATGGCTGAGAAGTTTGCAACTGAGGTTACTACTGCCGACTCAATGTACAAGGATGGAGATGCAGAAGTTTGTGTGCAGTATGGAAATAACATTGCAGGGGGTGGCAGTGGAAGCAGCTGAGCGCAAAGAGTAGGTATTGTTGGTGCTTGATCAAATGATTTTAACAAGAGAAGAATGGAGCTTGAAGCTAAGAAGATACAAGTCCTGCAGCTGAAGTGTAGGTTATGGATTGAGGTGATACTGAAATCAAGATATTGTTGTTGCTGGATGAATAGCCACTATGGGTGGAAGTGAAGCAGTAGTGCACCATGATTGAGTCTGGTTTGTGCAACAGCTCATGCCTTAGCAACTCAGCCTAATCAGTCTAGTCAGACTCTGACTCAGAGCTGACACACTTGACTCATCCCTGACTCACTGGGTTGACCTGAACTGACGTTGACCTATCACAGTTGACTCATGTAACTGGTAGTATACTTTCAGGCGACTTTGGGCAAGTTTGCCGGCGACCACCGACCAACTTCAGGCGACGAATTTTCTAGAGAACTTATTTTTATATGGGCTTGGTGGACCACTTGGAGATGGGTTTTGAGAAGACCTAAATTTGGAAATAGTATCCTTTTGGATTGGGAGAAGCATATAAATAGAAAATTCATTCTCTAAACCGGGAGATATCTCCATTAGGGAGACTTCTACTTGCTTTCTAGGGTTTCACATGATAGATTCTTCTAAGCTCTTTGTGATGATTTCCAAAAACCCAAGTAGTTGATTTATTTTTATTGGCTAAAGATGTAGTTGGATTTTGCAACCAAGTTATGATTTTTATGAATTAGTTTTCTCTCAATATTATCGTTTGATTTCTATTGCGTATAATAATTGCATGATTGATGTATTGCAATATGATTGAATGTTTGTTTAGTTAAGTCTAGAATTGATTGAACACACATCCATATGTATAGCTATTTTAGGGTTCATCATCGAGCGATAATCTTGAATACGAGTAGCATGATATAATTATGGTTTGTAGTGATACATCCCTGTAATCATATGTAGAAATTGACCTTTGTTCGAATTGTTTGCGCAATGTATTTCCATTGCATTGATTAGCCTATTTCTGAAACTTAATGCTCCTGAGAATTGAACTTAATTAGCGCAAGGCGTTAGGTTATTCTTTAGGTAGAATTAACATACGCAACTCTAATGTGTGTGTTGATGACTTGGAATTTACAGGGTATTCTTGCAATAAGGTATTCTAGGTCTTTTGATGATAGCAAGATTAAATACGAATTCTAATCATACATTCAAAACTTGTTTGCTAATGAAGATGAAACCTTTACCCAATATTTCACATCCTTGATTTTCGTGTTTATTTATTGCTTTGATTTTATTTTAGTTATATAAAAATCAGAAAATCCCCCTTGTTACTTATAAGAAACCATAACAGATTGACAACCTAGACCTCTCTGTGGGAACGATCCTTTCTTTCCCTTGCTTCATTATATATTTTGAGTAGTAAGAAAGTGTAATTATTTTTGACGCGTAGGACAGCGATCAACTGGTTTTCCAGTTTGTAAACTACAAACTCCTGTAGAATTTTTCGGTAAGAAAACTTCCGCCAGTACGTGTACGGGTACGCGTACCCAACCTGTCTCCTTTACCAACGTCGCATGCACAAGTGCACACAATTGGTTTCCGGCACATGGATTTATACACTAATGTGCGAACACACTATATATTCTTATATCCATAGTTGGTTACATAATCTCAACTCTATATTTCAATCATTGAAACATTCTTCTATAATGTTATAACAATCGTTATTCACGACTGTCGTCATCAAGCTAATTTCAAGATTGAAACGTCATCATGATTTCGTCACGGATAAAGATGAAAAGTGGTTAAAGTTCCAACATGTATTTCGATAAAAAGATGGGCGAGTAAACTCGGATCGAAATAGCAAATGTGTATGTATGAAAATTATCATACTTATACGACTTAGTCTCAAGAGTAGGAGATAGAGAGATAGACTTTTGAGTGATAGATAAGTTCAAGTCTCCACATACCTTTTAGTCGGATGAAGTTCCACTAGTTCCTCGAGTAGTTCTTCGTCTTCGTAAGATAATCGCCATGGAGTCTGGAGCTCAACTACACTAATCTGTCCTAAACCGAGACTTAGCTATAAGTAGTCTAGAAATCAAGACATATAGTTTTGACACCTAAACTTGACATACATGCTTGAGATAGCAACGCATGCGAGTTAGACCGAGCAGTGCTCTAACAATCTCCCCCTTTGTCAATTTTAATGGAATAACTATCAATACATATGGATTACAAAATAAGTTAGACTTTGTAGCTTCTCGTCAACATGCTTGATATCCTTGGTGCTTCAACATTACTCGAAAACTTCTTCTTTTCCAAGTACTCCCATGAATCCATAGATGTTCAATTAAGCATAATAGTTGTTGAAGTTCCGTATCCATAACAATGAGAAAACAAAAGCTCTCGATCATTTTTATACAGTGTCATAGTATTATTACACAGTATCAAAGTTCTTATATCACAACTTCGACAACAATACTATGGTGATATGTATCACTCCCCCTTAGCCAATACTTCGTCTCAACACGAAAACCACTCCCCCTTACATAATGTCCGAAAACCATATATATTTGTAGTGTGAACTACATATTAATTCTCCCCCTTTTTGTCAATAAAATTGGCAAAGGTACGAAAACGAGATCCTAATGAATTCTTCATGGAGACACACTTCAAGACCAAAGAAAAGCACATATCAACTTGTTTTGATGTAATCATACAGCCGAAGCTAAATGCATTCATCACGGAGTTTATAAAGATACAAGATAACTCCTCAAAATTCCACAGCCGCACTCCCCACAAAGATATGGAAATTAAGCGCAAGTTCAAAAGAACTCTCCCCCATTTGATGTCATTCCCGAAAGAACAACAAGAGCGACCTTACTTTTACAAGAAAAGAAGGATTTCTTTGGATACCAAGAACCATAAAATGATTTTGTATCCAAAAAATTCTCAAGTAAACTAATCACAAGAGAACCCATGATTAATTTAATCGGAATACACAACCAAAATAATCATAAACGAATCTATGATTAGTTTAGTTGGAAACGCTCACACAAGAAGACTTATGGAGCTGCACAATATACACATAAAATATGGATCATGGAAAGATCAATATTGCAGAATACACAAGGATTCATTCTATCTTCATCACTATTTGCATAACGACATACAATAGACATAATCCTCGTAAACAAAAGATTTTAACCTATGTTCCATAAATGAATTGACATAATAGGCTTGAATTTTGTTTGTCAAAAAGTTCATCGATCTTGTATAAATACATGCATATCGACATATAAACGAGATAACTTTTGACATTGTATGGGACAATAATAGTTCACGGAAGCAAACACGCATATCCCATAACATATTGCGATATATAAAACCATAAAGATTAATACTGTAAAAATCATCTTCCAAACCAACTTTTAGAATTTAAATAAATAAATATAGAAACATGAAGATGAAAACGTTGGCGTAGCTATGGGTACTCACAATAAAGGCTATTCCAAGCCCTAGTTATCCTTCTTAAACAAAAACAAGAATAAAATTCTCTTAAGAAGTTTTACTAGAAAGATATTTCACTTACTTTCATAATTCTTATCGTATTCCTTATATTCATCAAGCTCATCTTCAATTAGATCAATCCTTGATTCAATATTTTCAATCTTTTCTTCCAGTTTCTTGGATGATAAAACCATTTCGTTTTTCAGAGCACTTACTTGTTCCAAAACGAGATTCATGGTCAAGGAGAGTTTCTCAAACTGGGATACAGATGGATTTCCATCAAGAGATACATCACGCTTGTATGAGCATAACTCATTATCTGATGAGTCGAAACGAATCTTCTTAGATGGAAACAAAACAGTCCATACATCACTCTCTTTGCTTGAGAGACTGGAAAAAGACATGGCGGAGGAGAGAAATGAAATGCTCAGCCTTCAAGGGAAGAGACTTCTTCTTAAAAGGAAGAATATATTCTAAGAATATATTTTGACTAAAACCATAAGTCAAGGGTAGGTGCAATTAAGGAAACGATTTTAGGAGTAACCGTTAATGAATGCTTTTAACCAAAACAAACAGAGATAAGAACCAAACTAAGTACAGAAATACAACCCTCTTAGTAGGATATGGTTCTTGTAGAAAACAGAGGGTACAATAACCATCTTAGATTCTTACTACAGAATAAGCTTCTCATGATCCAGAACAGGATTGGGAGTTCTCCATCTTAAGGGTGTACTTATATCTTGATACCGTTCTCCCCTTGTATGAACAGAATTGAGAGTTTTGCTCATTTGTCTTAGAATAGTGTTAAGGACTCTGTTTATTGGTATTTGAAGGCTATGAGTGGCCTTAGAAATCCCTTTTTTACTTTTAATAGTACATATGGAAGATTTCTTTCTCCTTTTTTGCAAGCATGTTTTGACCGAGGAGATAATCTCTTGATTTTTTGTGCTTATATTATATTGATGATCCTGATCAACACACAAGATACCAGAATTTGAATCAATTGAGACAATCTTGTGATTTTCTATATCATCCTTTTCATTAGATATAGAGTCAGGTAGGATTTGCTGAGAAGAAATAATCAAGGGATGATCACTATTGCGAAGGCTTGCAATTTCATGTCTTAGAACATCCAGTTGATCTTCCAAATATTCAATCATTTTCATTAGACTTTCTTCTTTTGGAGAGACACGATCGAGTAATTTGGAGTGAACTGGTTTGTTTGGAGGACACGTGTGATTGTCAGCAAGGAAGTTAAAGGAACTTATGCAGATTTCTTCCTCCGGACAGTAGTCAAGAGTAGCCATCCAAGCCTTTTTTAACTCATTAACTTCCTCATCAGAGTTTTTTGAAGTATGAACACTTCTGTAGCATTTCAAACAAGACTTGTTTTCATGATTCTTTTGATCTTTATTATTTCCCTTTTTGATTGAGGTTTTTTTTTTTTTTGAGAATTTATTTTACTCTGTCTGAGTGTCTTTTTCAACTGTTGTATGAACAATGAAAGAGATGAATTAAAGTAATTCTCATTTTTTTTCAATCATTTTTGGGCGGTGAGATTTGTTATCAGATGTGGTAACAGAGTTTACTACCAAATGATGTTTCTCTCGTTGTTTCCTTTCAAGATCAAAAATCTTTAACTTTCCAACCAGAGTATTTTTGGAAAGTGTATCAAGGTTATTTCCCTCAATGATTGCATGCTTCTTAGAACCGTATCTAGATGGCAGCGATCTGAGAATTTTCATCACAATGTCCTTTTCAGGAATAGTCTTACCCAATGCAAAAGATGCATTAACGATTTCAGACACTTTGTGATTAAACTCATAAAATGAATCTTCATCTGCCATACGAAGGTTTTCCCAATCAGAATTAAGGTTTTGAAGCCTGGCTTCCTTTTCACTGGTATTACCTTTGAATACGGTTTCTAAGATATCCCATGCATCTTTAGACCTAGTGAAATTTGACACATGGTGCTGAAGATTTGGGGTAATGGCATGTATGATGGCATTCAAACCGTCAGAGTCTTGCTTTGTAGCAAGTATCTCAGCAGCATCGTATTCTCCAATATTCTTTGGAACAGTAGCGTTACCTATTGCCACAACGGGAGCATCATATCCATTAACAACATATACCCATGATTGAAAATCACGCGCTTGAAGAAAAGCTCTCATAACAATTTTCCACCATAAGTAATTAGAGCCATCAAAGACTGGTGGTATGTTAATAGAGATAACACCTTTGTCCATAGAGTCAGATCGCTACAAACACAGACTTTTGAGGTCTTAAACGTGTTTGCCTGCTCTGATACCAATTGAAAAAGTGGGGGTATAACGACCACACCTATATTTTGATTAGAAATTTGTATGGACTAACTCCAATATACTTTCTAGAGAATCAACTAGATAGTCAGACTCAATCTTGGAAAAAGTATATTGAGGAGTTAATATCTCTCTCACATTTGATCTTTACTCAAGCAAATAGAAATATGCGAGTCTTTATCAAATACAAGGATAATAACTTGGATGGTACCAAAGACCAATATCCAAGTGTCAATCAATTTAAATCAACAACCAAAGGTTGAATATTCTAATTGATTGATCTTAACGCACAACCTGTGGTATTTCTGAAAAAGCGGGGGTCTAACAACACCACCCAATATTTCGCTTAGCAATCTGTATGGACAAACTCCAATATACTTTTATGAGAATCAACTAGACAGTTAGACTCAATCAATAAAATGATATATCAAAGATTGTATATCTCAATCTCTCGATTTGATCTTTACTCAAGCAAATGGAAATCTGCGAGTCTTTATCAAAGAGAGATAACTTGGACGGTACCGAAGACCAATGTCCAAGGATCAATCAATATCAATCAACAACCAAAGGTTGGATTTCCAATTGATGATCTTTAACGCACAACCTGTATTATTTCAATTATATAAAAAATATAATGCGGAAAAGAAATAACACAAACACCAGAATTTTTGTTAACGAGGAAACCGCAAACGCAGAAAACCCCCGGGACCTAGTCCAGATTGAACACACATTGTATTAAGACGCTACAGACACTAGCCTACTACAAGATAACTTCGGACTGGACTATAGTTGAACCTGAATCAGTCTCCCACCGATCCAAGGTACAGTTGTACTCATACGCCTCTGATCCCAGCAGGACACTGCGCACTTGATTCCCTTAGTTGATCTCACCCACAACCAAGAGTTGCTGCAACCCAAAATCGCAGACTTGATAATAAACAAATCTGTCTCACACAGAAAAGTATATCAAAGGATAAATTTGTCTCTCACAGAAAACCCTAGGTTTTGTTCCGTCTTAAGATATAAAATCAAGGTGAACAGGAACCAATTGATAATCTGGTCTTATATTCCCGAAAAACAGTCTAGATTAATCAATCACCTATCAACAATCCTTCTTGACTATACAAGCGGTTTTCCGAGAAATCACAAACAGTGAGACGAAGATGTTTGTGACTTATTTATCTTGCCTATCGGAGAACTCTCACGATCTCAAGCCAATCAAAGATTGTACTCGTACGATAGAAGATGCAAGATCAGATCACACAACTAAGATAAAAGTAGTATCGGTCTGGCTTCACAATCCCAATGAAGTCGTTAACATGGTGTTAGAGAAGAAAACCAAAGGTTAAAGGAGAATCGACTCTATCGAGCGCACTAGTATCACACAGACGTGTGGGGATTAGTTTTGCACAATGCTAGATGTCTTCTATATATAGCCTTCAAATCAGGGTTTTGCCTTTGTTACAAAGAAATCCATATTCACTATTAGATGAAAACCTGATTTAGATTCAAGCTAATATTTCTCAACCGTTAGATCGAAAACTTAGCTTGTCACACACACTTGGGTAGACGTTTACTGGGTTTGTAAAAACTGTGCCCAAACGTGTACGTGTATTTTGGTTCAACATAGTAACCCAAAAGGTTAACCATGTGAGCATTTCATATTAACCTAGTTCTTCTTCACCATAACTAGTTCAATTGACTCAAATGAACTAGTTAGAAAGTTGTTCAATTGCTATGAGATCTTATGTAACTACAGAAGACACAATTGAAACAAAGATGATTCGATTCGATGAATCGGCTCACGAAATTTATAGCCACGATTTGCATAAAGCATTCCTTAGTAATTTAAGTTTCATGTTCAGAGCACATATTTAGATCATAACCACTTAATCTCACAAACAAGTTCGCGGACTTAAGGCAACCGGCAGAGTTTTCCAAACTCAGCAGAAAATCTCGGCAAAGAGACTTTCGCCAGTTCGCGGACTAGGTTCGCGGACTGAGTTCGCGGACTAAACACGGAAACGAGTTTTTGGAAAATCCCAGCAGAAATTCTCGGTAAGAGAACTTCCGTCAGTTCGCGGACTGGGTTCGCGGACTTGGCAAAGACAATTCCTCCGGTTTCTCTCAATCAACAAAGTTCGAAAACTTTGGATTAAGGAATACATGGTTATGTAATCTAAACTCTCATTCCAATCATTGGGACATTCTCAGAGGACGTTATATATCCGTTATTCACAGACCGTTTCACGTCAGAGCAATTCTCAAAGTAATTGAAACTTTTCATGACTTTCGTCACTAGGTGAAGGTAAACTTGATCAAAGCGAAACGCTTTACCAACACACGATTTCGAGAAAAAGATAAGTAGTGAATACTCAGCTCGAAATGTCAAATGTGTATGATCCAGTCTATATAGCATACGACTTTTTGTCTCATAAGAAGTAGGAGATACAATAGATAGACCTTTGAGTGATAGATAAGTTCAAGTCTCCACATACCTTTTTGTTGATGAAGTTCCACGGTTCCTTGAGTAGATCTTCGTTGTTGTATGATGAATCACCATGAAGTCCTTGATCTCAACTACACTTTTCTATCCTAGTCCGAGACTTAGCTATAATAGACTAGAAATCAAGACTCATAGTTTTGATCATTAACATTGACAAACATGTTTGATATAGCAACGCATGCGAGGTTGACCGAGATATACTCTAACAATTTCAATTATATAACGAAATATAATGCGGAATAGAAATAACACAGACACCAGAAATTTTGTTAACGAGGAAATCGCAAATGCAGAAGAACCCCGGGACCTAGTCCAGATTGAGCAGCACACTGTACTAAGCCGTTACAGACATTATCCTACTACAAACTAACTTCGCTCTGGACTGTAGTTGAACCCTAATCAATCTCACACTGATTCAAGGTACAGTTGCGCTCCTTACGTCTCTGATCCCAGCAGGATACTACGCACTTGATTCCCTTAGCTGATCTCACCCACAACCAAGAGTTGCTACGACCCAAAGTCGAAGACTTTAATAAACAAATTTGTATCACACAGAAATGTCTATGATAGGTAAATCTGTCTCCCACAGATAGACCTAAGAGTTTTTGTTCCGTCTTTTGATAAATCAAGGTGAACATGAACTAATTGATAATCCGGACTTATATTCCCGAAGAACATCCTAGTATTATCAATCACCTCACAACAATCTTAATTGTATGGTAGCGAAACAAGATGTTGCGGAATCACAAACGATGAGACAAAGATGTTTGTGATTTCTTTTTATCTTTCCCTATCGGAGATATAATCTCAAGTTAATTATTCAGTTGAACTCGTACGATAGCAAATGGAAAGATCAGATCGCTCAACTATAAGAGAAGTAGTTTCGCCTGGCTTCACAATCCCAATGAAGTCTTTCAGCCGTTAACCTACAGGGTCTAGGGAAGAAACCTAAGGTTAAAGGAGAATCGACTCTAGCAAACCAACTAGTATCACACAGGAGGTGTGGGGATTAGTTTTCCAGTTGCTAGATGTCTCATTTCTATAGTTTTCAAATCAGGGTTTGTAATCCAAGGTACCTTGGTAACAAAGCATTCAATATTCACCGTTAGATGAAAAAACTGATTTCTCCAAGTTAATATCTTTCAACCGTTAGATCGAAACTTAGCTTGTCATACATGTTTCATTTAGGTTTGAGTAACCGTACTTAAACGTGTACACTTGGTTGGTTCACAAATAGTTAACCGAGGTTAGCCATATGAGTACTTTCATATCAACCATATTCATCTTTCTCATAACTAGTTCAAATGACTCATAAGAACTAGTTGATAGAGTTGTTCAATTGCTTAGGTCTTTATTCATAGACACAATTGAAACAAAATCGGTTTGACTCACTTGAATCAATTCATGAACAATATAGCCATGGTTTGCAAAGATTGCATTCCTTATTGATTTATTGTTTTAAGTTCATGAACTTCCGATTTGAGAAATAACCAGCTTGGGTACGCGTACGGGTACGTGTACTTTAGCTACCGGATTTGAGTTTGGGAACTCAGCAGAAATTTTCGGTTCGAAAACTTCCATCAGTACACGTACGGGTTCGCGTACCTAAGGTGATTGGTTTTCCAGTTTGTAAACTACAAACTCCAGCAGAAGTTTTCGGTCATAAAACTTCCGCCAGTATGCGTACGGGTACGCGTACTCAACCTGTCTCCTTTACCAACGTCGCATGGACAAGTGCACACAATTGGTTTCCAGCACATGTATTTATACACTAATGTGCGAACACACTATATATGCTTATATCCATTACATAATCTCAACTCTACATTTCAATCATTGAAACATTCTTCTATAATGTTATAACAATCGTTATTCACGACTGTCGTCATCAAATATATTTTCAAGATTGAAACGTCATCATGACTTTCGTCACGGATAAAGATGAAAAGTGGTTAAAGCAAAAGCTTACCAACAAGTAATTCGAGAAAAAGATGGGCGAGTAAACTCGGCTCGAAATAGCAAATGTGTATGTATGAAAATTATCATACTTATACGACTTAGTCTTAAGAGTAGGAGATAGAGAGATAGACTTTTGAGTGATAGATAAGTTCAAGTCTCCACATACTTTTTAGTCGAATGAAGTTTCATTAGTTCCTCGAGTAGTTCTTCGTCTTCGTAAGATAATCGTCATGGAGTCTGGATCTTAACTACACTAATTTGTCCTAAACCGAAACTTAAATATAAGTAGTCTAAAAATCAATACATATAGTTTTGACACCTAAACTTGACAAACATGCTTGAGATAGCAACGCATGCGAGTTCGACCGAGAAGTGATCTAGCAAAGTATATTATTAAGCTGAAAGTCATGATGTGGTACTAAAATATTGGAATTACCTAGATGAGAAATGAACATACCTTCACCAGAGGCAGTGTTGATTTTGTTAGAACCATTATAGGGAGCAGAATTGCTCATATTTTGCATATTTGCTGTAAGGTGATTATTTGCACCAGTGTCAAAGTACCAAGGACTTTCTGCAATAATACCAGGATTATAAGAACCAGAGGCCATCATAGCAGAGATATTTGAAGGTCTAGAATGACCTTGACAAGAAAAATTACCTCTATGATGACATTTTGCAGCTGAATGTCCATACTTATAGCGGATTTGACAAGTAGGCATGTCATGTCCAATTCTTGAAGTAGAGTATGAAGTAGAGACAGGAAAACTATTGTTAGGATTAAAACCTTGAGAACGACCACCACCTCTTCCTTGATTATTTCCTCTACCTCTACCACGAAAATTATTACTTCTACCACCTCTAGAATTCATTGAAGAATGACCGGGATTGTAACTAGTTGAAGAATAACTTGAATTTTCCATAAAGGCCTTAGAATTAGCATCTTGCATAAGAGATTGTTTAGATTCTCAGAGATCCACTCGTTGAAGAAGAACTTGAATTTGCCATAAACTTCTAAAAGATACTGGTGGATCTCTAATTTTGATGTAAGTATAGAATGAACAATACTCAGAAGGAAAGCCTCTTAACACCGAAACAAGTAATTCACTATCACTAATAGTATATCCACAAGCAACAAGAGAATCACGTATTTTGCTTATCTCAGAGATGTAAGTAGTAATAGAAGAGGTACCTAATTTCATATTTTGAAGTTTTGTCCTCAATTAAATCGCATGAGTAGATGATGACGAACCAAATCTTTCTTGCATGGTATCCCGTAACTCCTTTTATGTAGCATATCCAGCAACATAAGAAATCACAGTATGAGAGATTGAATTATTAAGAAGAAGAAGAAGTATTGTTGTATCAGTATCTTGCCAAGAAGTATAAAGAGGATTCACAGTTTGCGTTGTTCATGTTGCCATGGACACAAATTCATCAGGACAAGGTGTATCACCTGTAACATGGCCAAGAACATGAAACTTCTTCAGCACAGGAGTGATAAGAGTTTTCCATGTTAACCAATTATCTTCCTGCAATTTGAGAGGAATGATATTGGAAAGAGTATAAAGAGGAATAGATTTAATAGAAGTATTCAAGGGAGGATATTGATTTCTTGACATTGTTAAAGAAGAAGTTGCAGAAAGAATATTAATGGCGGAATTTGAGTAGGATCGAGAAGAGATGAAAACCTAGATATCGTCTGATACCATAGTAGAGAGAAAGAAACTGATTTTCATTGACAACAAATGAGTCTGTACATCACATTAAATACAGTACTGACTCTGACAAGAAATAATAACAGCCACACACGTGGTACAGTTAGAGCCATAGAAAAGATAAAGACAGTTGTAGTAAAGTTGTAATAACAAGACACTGTGAAAAGCAGTTTTACTGCTACTAGATCCTAGAGGGAATGGCCCATAGAGAGCATACCAAGTGAATTTCCCTAACCTTGTGTTTCATGAGACATGCACTTTTTTCCTATAAAGCACATCATTAGTAAATTTCCCTAACCTTCTCTTTCTTCTCTATCGAATAACAATGAGTATGCAGAACGATTCTTCCAAGAGATCCAAAGATGATAATGGCGGCCATAACGTTGATCTTCCTCGAGAGATCACAATCTACAATATACTCACAAGGATTTCTGGTAAGGATTTGCATTGATTTAAGTGCGTTAATAAACAATGGTATAACTTATTCAATGACCCTTATTCATGTCTGTATATTCACAATATACAACTAGGGCTAGTAATCTAAGAGGTTTTATCTCTCTTAAACTTATTATGGCGAAGGTATAAACACAACAACCACATCCACATATAATTTTGTTTTCTTTGATTTTGATAAAAAGGAAGAGAAACTAATTCCCTTTCAACTACCAGAAGAAGATTTGGATGGTTCTAGACGCGCTTTTTTTATTCACATTAAACATGCTTTCGATGGTATGTTGCTTATATCTTTTGGATATAAATATTTTGTTTATAACATAATTAGTGCTAGCTGGTTGTACATGGTACAAATGACAAAGGGTTGTTAGTTAGTCTTCTGGCTTACGACCCGATCATATCAAAATATAAAGTGGTCTCATAAAAAGTTTCATATCCTTAATGACATGAAATGGAGCTATGTTTAATGCCTGATCATCTAAAACATTTGGAGATAGATGCTCATTGTAGACCTGTTTTCGTAAATTGTTCTTTAAACTGGGATTATGAAGAATGAGGATAGTGGAGAAATAATCAGAATCGATGCTAGTACGGAGAAATATCTACAATTCAACTCCCTGCAAAGGATTCATGTAACTTATCTGAGTATCATGGTCTGCTTGAAATGGAAGGATTACTATAGCTTTTCCACGCAACTTCGGATTATAATAAAAGGGATTACAATAAAGTGCAGTTGTGGTATTTGAAAAATAAGAATGATAATTGTGGTAATATCGATGATAAATGGGTTATGATGTGCAGTATTAACTTATTGACAGAGATTAGCTTCCAACAGATGAAAAGAAGTACTAGTGATAATGCTAAATCACCATCATCCCCGGTTTTATTGGAGTATGGGGGTTGGACAACTTGTTCTGTGTTACTTGTCATGGATCCAAAACTCAAAATCGTGTTCAGGTTTTTAGACCATGTAAACAATCACACATATGTCTTCTCTTATGACATTGATCAGTTAAACCAAGGGGATTTGATTTATTGCATGGCAAACAAAAATTCACCATTTGAACAACATCACGGTATGGTCTCACAGTCACCGCTATGGCATTCGTGGTGCAAGTAATATTACGGTAGGAAGCTCTGCAGTAGCTGAAGGTTAATGATTTCGCAGAGTTATAGTAGTCGTGTTAAGATAATTTAGTATTTGGTTTCAAAATTTACTTGATCATGTTTTTGTTCTGCTCTCGTAGCGTTTGGGCAGAGACGTCGACTGCGTTGCGCAGCTAGACTTCAAATGTTTCAATTCTCTAATTTTTATCTCTCAATCATAATTTTGTCTTGATAAGTTCTTCTAAAATATAAATACTCAAATTAACATGATGGATAAGCTAAAATATTTATCATCAATGAGGATGGAGAAAAAGCTACATTGTTCATCCTCAATGGAAAGGCTTTCTATTTTTGCAGCTAAGATGGAGGACTAATCAGGATTAAAAACAAAGAGGGTTTATATGCCGCCACTGCATTGCGCGAGGCGAACCAAAAAAGCAATTTATTGCGTCTGCCGGGAGTCGAACCCAGGTTTATTGCTTGGAAGGCAATTATCCTAACCGTTGGACTACAAACGCTTGACGGCAAAGTAGTCCAAGAGAAAGCTCAGAAAGAGGATTGTCAAGCAAGCAACACTCTCAAGGTGGTGATATGGTGAAGGATGTTGGAGGTTGTTGCCAAGGTCTCGATGGGGTTTCTTGTTGCAGAAATTAACATATTGGAAATACCACAAATGTAAAAAGCAGCTGAAGGTGGTTTGTCCATCTTGAGTTTGTGCGGTTGGATTGGTTTTTTTGTCCAATCATTTCTCACCAGTGTGAACTAGTTTGCATTCTTTTGCTTTTATGCAATTCAAATGGGTGATGCCTGAGGAGACACGAGATTTGGAAATCGCAGAAGGTTCTTTTAATCTCCTGCCATCACGACATTAGTCGTTTTTTCTCTATTTTCCAAGCACTAGCTACTTTACAGGCTCGCTTCCTTTATGAATTTTCTGCGCTTTGCAACTCTCTTTATGTTGCAGGGATAAAATGGATATTTGTGTGTTTAATCTCCATCTTTCCCTCAAATTGGACTCTACATTTTTGTGCTTTTCTATGTATAAACTGTTGGTGGAGCTATTGGGTAATAACACTACAGGTGTGCCATGACATCATGACTGATGTCACTTCTTCCAGCCTGTCATTCGTCATACGTGTCTCTTGTTCACTGGTGATCCTCCGTGCTATCCGATTGGTTATTATTTCACCTGTAATAAATAGTTTTACTTTCTCTTTCTTCTGTAATGATCAAGAACTGCTTTATTGTTCTGAATCTGTATCTCCTTTGTTAATCAACATTTTCCCATCAATGGATTTTGTTTCATATAATTCAACCATGGTATCAGACTGAGAGATTACTGCATCTCTCAGGTTCTTCGATTCGTTCGTTGCTTCTACTTCCTTTCTGATTCATTACAAATTTGTTCTTTTTTGTTCATGATTCAAGAATTCCCTGGATCTACATCCATGGAAAACCCTACAACAAACTCCATTTCCAGCATTCCAATCAATCAAATCACTAGATTCGTCAATCTCAAACTCATAGAAAACAATTTCATTACATGGAAAAACCTTATGTTACCTGTGATTCGCAAATTCAAGATCCAAAAATATATTGATGGATCTTATCCATGTCCTCCTCAATACACTAATCTTCGCAATCAGGGCAATGGAATTGAAAATCCTTTATATCTTGATTATATTGATGATGATACATCAATCATCTTGTGGATACATTCTAATCTTTCGGATTTATTAATTGCCTATTTTTCTAGATCTGAAACTTCCTATGATCTCTGGAAAAGTATTGAAGAAAGATTCTCTCGCTCATCTTCAACACATTCAATTCAACTATGTACCAAACTATTATCTCTTAAGCAAGGTGAAAAATTTATTCCTTCCTTAATTAATGAGATTAAATCTATTTCTGATCAATTAACAGTTGTTGGAGAAGTTGTTTCTGATCAAGAATTAGTAGTTGTTACACTTGCTGCTCTTAATTCGGATTATATGCCATTTGCAACTACTATGCGTCATCGCAATCCTCCATTCTCTTGCATTGAATTGCATAATAATCTTTTGAGCGAAGAAATTGTTGTCAGTGATCGAAATCAAGGTCTCCTAACTGATTCTACAAATAAAGCTTTTGCTGCTCAACTGCATTCTTTTAGATCCTCTAGTCGTGATAATAGTGGTAAAACAGGTGGTTTTTGTCCTTATTTTGGAAGATCTAGTGGAGGCAAATCTTCTTTCTCTTTTGGTAGAGGTACTCTGAATTTCTTCTCATCTGGTAGAGGTTCAAAGTCTACTTATATGCCATCATCAGTTAGGCCACCTAAAGGTTTGTAGTTTTATGTTTTTACTATTGATTCACCTATCATTTGTCAAATTTGTGGAAAAGCTGGCCATAGTTGTTTTGAAATGCAGAAAATTTCTCCTATCACAATGATTATAATCCACATCATTTGAGTTGTTATGATTTCTTGTGCAAACTTAATGGGAGAAAATCCTTGGTTTGCTGATATTGGTGCTAATAACCATATTACTTATGATACTTCTGAGTTACAAGTTGTCACTCCTTGTGAAGGTGTTGAACAAATTCAAACTTCTAATGGAGAAGGTATGCATATTACTCATACTGGTTTTTCTTTACAATCTACTCCAAATCACACATTTAATCTCAATAATGTATTTCTTGTTCCACAAGCATCTCAAAAGTTACTCTCAGTTCACAAATTTACATCAGATAACAAATGCTCTATAACTTTTGATGCCTCTGGATTTTCTGTGAAAGATTTATCAACTGGGAAGACACTTTTACAAGTCCCTCATCATAATGGTCTTTACCCCTACATTTCATACATCAACCAACTAAACAAGCTCTCACTGGAGTTACCACTAACATATCTGCTGAAATTTGGCACAAAAGGCTAGCCCATCCTTCTTATCAAACCATGAAGTTTGTTTGCAGCTCATTGCAACTATCCATTGTACTCAAATCTCCCATTTTTTGTACTGATTATCAATTAGGAATGAGTCATAAGTTTCCATTTAGTCTTTCTAGTCATTATAGTGATAAACCTTTGGAGTTACTTCATCTTGATTTATGGGCTCCATGTATTGTTCAATCTATTTCTGGATACAAATACTATGTTAATATCATTGATGATTACTCCAAATTTTGTTGGATTTTTTCTTATTTGACAAATATGATTTAATAAGGTCTTCTTCCAATTTAAAGCTCAAATTGAGAATTCACTTCAATATCATATTATCACTACAAGCCTATAACTCGGTGCATACGCACCGGATGGATAACATAAGTGGATGACTGAACTCAAAGTTATTATCATTGGGATGTATACTCATGATCCTATGTAGTTCCCTGTTATGATCTGTGCTTCAATAAATCTATTACCAATTTTCTTTACAATCCTCCGCGTTCCTTCATCTTCAATGGCCCTGTCATCAGGTTAATGCTATCTGAACTCATGAAAATATGGTCTCGTTAGTTGGTGCCAGTATATATATACACCTTTCACCTAAATAATATTATCCCCATATCAGTTGATTAAGCATGATATATGACGGTCACAATCTTTTTCATGCGATCCACATCTGGTAATATTAGGTACTCATACGGTATCTTGATCCACGCTAGCTATTCCATGTTGATAGGTGCAGTTTCAGGTATATTTCCATTTCCGAGTTCCAGTACCCATTTATCTTGATCCACGCTATCTCTTCCATGTTGATAGGTTCTACCTTCCATGTGAGTATTGTGCATAGTCACACTAGCTTTCCAAAATTCGGTTGACTAGGTACTAGGATCGGTTCCCCATATATATATGGTATCTAACTTATATGTGTTGCACATGTCCATAGGATCGGTTCCCCTTTGCCTAAAAACGTGTTGCACGTGTCCATAGGATCGGTTCCCCTTTTTGCTATAAACCTTGTTGCACCTTATACAAGGATCGGTTCCCCTTTGTGATGTACTGCACCTCCTACTAGGATCGGTTCCCCTTTCCCATATTCGGTCAGACAAAAATCACAAACCCGATCATACCATCTCAGGTGATTACTTAAGATCGGTTTCACTAACAAAATTCATACCAATACATAAGTTAGGCTCTACCAAGAATACAACAATTGGTGAACGGTTATACTCAATCACACATATTGGTTGTTCATAAGATATGCAATGAATAACAAAACCAATAACGCCTGACGATTTCCTTTTCGATTCACAAACAAGTTTATGAACTTACTTCCTTAGAACACTAAAATTAGATGCCCCCAATACGAAAAAATCTAAAGAACACTAAAATTGTACATGATTCAATCACTAACAATCTACTAAATTTCAGCACAATTCAACAAACAAGTTTATGAACTTACTTCCTTAGAACACATGTAAAACATTGTTCCCTAGGATGAAATCCTCACCTCATACACATACATAATCACAATAGCATTCAAATGATTAAGGCGATGTCTTATCTACAAAGTTTAATGGTTAAGCAATAAACCTCGTATTGTAATCCTTAATACTATGTCTATCTAGAGTTCAAATATGCTTCGCAGTTTTGTTTTCAATATGCACGACTTGGAAGATACAATTCAAGTCAAATATCACTAACCTCAAGCGGAAGGATGATTGTTGTCGTTGTAGCTCATTGCTTCTTCACATCTTCAAGTCTTCGCAATACTTGTAAAGTCTCATATCCTAATATTTTCAAGCTAACTTATACGAAGTTGACTCTAGTACATAATCAAGCGACTCTTAACATGAGTTTTGATTCACTAAAATATGACCAAACTTGACATACCAACGCTTGGTGGGTTCAACCGAGCTATGCTCTAACAACTTTCCTTATACCATTAGGTATTCCTGCTTCTTTTTGGGTTAAAGCTTTTACCACTACAAACTAGACTATTAACAGACTTCCCACAAGATCAATAGGTTTCAAGTCTCCATTTGAATTTTTATTTCACAGAGTACCAGATTACCATTTTCTTAGAACCTTTGGTTGCTTATGTTTTCCTTGGTTAAGACCCTATGCTACTCACAAGCTAGCACCAAGAAGCACTTCTTACATCTTTATTGGTTACAACAATCATCATAAAGGTTACAGATATCTTGAACTTTCCACTGGTAAAATCTTTATCTTAGACATGTAATACTACATGAGTCAGTTTTTCCTCTCAGAGTCACAACAGTGGCAGCTTCACTTTATGAACATTTGTCTTCTGACAAGTCATCTGCTGGCTCTTCTTCTCCACTGAGTGTCACTGATGTTACTTCTCCTGCACCACTTACTACTTCTACAGATATTATTACTTCTCAAGATGTTATTGCTCATGACCAGTTGCCTTCTTTTACTACTTCAGCTATTATCGATCCTGCACCCCTCACTCCTTCTACAAATGTTATTGCTCTTGATCAGTTGCCAGTCTCTACTCCTGTTATTGTCAACAATCATTCAATGCTAACTATAGGTAAAGCTGGTATCTCCAGACCCAAAGTGTATTCCACTATGCACTCTCTCTCTGCTCCTTTACAGGCTAAACAACCTCCTTCTATTCCAACCTGTTATCGTAAAACAATCAAGCATCCAAAATAGAGTGTTGCCTTAGATGAAGAACATAATGCCCTCAAAACTGCAGGCACTTACTCTATTGTTCCTCCATGTCCTTTTAAAAATGTGGTTGGTTGCAAGTGAGTCTTCATAGTTCAACATAAACCATATGGCACTATAGATAGGTTTAAAGCTAGACTTGTTGAAAAAGGTTTTCATCAGCAAGAAGGTTTGGATTATACTGAGACTTTTAGTCCAGTCGCCAAGCCTACCACTATTAGGGTCATCCTTTCTCTGGCTGTTAATTTCAACTGTTCTGTTACTCAATTGGATGTCAGTAATGCTTTCTAGCATGGTGATCTTGCTGAGGATGTTTGTATGACACAACCTCCTGTATTTGTCGATCCGGATCATCCTACTTATGTGTGTAAGCTTCATAAATCTTTACATGGTCTTAAGCAAGCTCCTAGGGCCTGGTATGAGAAACTTCTTACCATTATTTTATTTTTGAGCTTCACTACATCAATTGTTGATTAATTCTTCTCTTTTCATTCAAAAGTACAACTCAAGGCTCACTCTTATTTTAATATATGTTGATGACATCCTTATCACTGGAAGTTCACAAACTTATTGTTCTGACCTTATTTCTCAATTGCAATATCATTTTCCTATTAAGGATTTAGGCATTCATTATTTTTTGGGTCTAGAAGTGAAGAGAAATGACAACTGCTTGTCTCAAATAAAATATGCCTTAGATTTATTGGATAAATTTGATAAGAGTGGAGCTAAACCTTTCCATTCACCTATTCTTTCTAACTGTAAACTTTTAGCCAGTTTCAGCTTCATTCTAGAAGATCATACTTCTTACAGGTCTTTAGTAGGTGCTCTTCAATACTTAACTTGGAAAAGACCTGAAATCAGCTATGCAGTGAATCAGGTATGTCAGGATATGCAAAATCCCACTACTGATCATCTTATTGCAGCAAATAGGATACTCAGGTATATCAAAGGCGCTCTGAAATATGGTATTTTGTTCACCAAAGGATTTTCTGCAGTTCATAGCTTAAGTGATACAGATTGGGCTGGAGACACTGACACCAGGAGAAGTACTAGAGGTTATTGTAGTTTCTTTGGTTCTAATCTTATCTCATAGTCTAGCAAGAAACAGTCTTCAGTTGCTAGGTCCTCTACTGAGGCTGAATTTAGAAGCTTAGCCAACTCATCTGCTGAAATTTGTGGATCTGCAAGCTTCTTACTGATTTACATGTTTTTCTGCCTACTTCTCCAACTCTTTTGTGTGATAATCTCAGCGCTATCTCTTACTCCTTCAATCATGTGTTTCACTCAAGAATAAAACATCTTGCCATAGACTACCATTTTGTACGTGAGCTTGTTCAGTCCAAAGATTTTCTGGTCTCTTATATCTCCACTATTGATCAGGCTGGTGATATTTTCATCAAAGCAGGCTTAGCTGGTCCAAGATTTGCAATGCTCAGAGACAAACTGAATGTACTTCCTATGTCTGCCCACTTCAGTTTGCAGGGGGCTAATGACACTACAGGTTTGCCATGACATCATGACTTATGTCACTTCTTCCGGCCTATCCATCCAGCCTGTCATTCGTCATACGTGTCTCATGCTCACTAGTGATCCTCTGTGCAATCTGATTGGTTACTGTTTCACCTGTAATAAATATTTTTACTTTCTATTTCTTCTGAGATAATCAAGAACTGCTTTACTGTTCTGAATCTATATCTCCTTTGTTAATCAACATTTTCACATTAATGAATTTCGTTTTATATAATTCAACCATTGGGTACGAGAGTCATGAAATATGAATTTTTGTACAAAGAAGCCAGGGAGAAGTTTGTATATAGGTTGTCTATACATCGCTAAATGATCATTAAAACTAGGATATTTGATTAGTTGTAGCAGTTTCAATCCAAAACTAATAAAACAAGAGAAAATGTGTCAATAAAAAGAGCCATTGCTAGACTATTATTCAGGATTTTTTTTGCAAATTGGACCAAATTACTAGCTATTTTCTTCATGTTGCAATTATAGCTTCCAAGAAAAAATTACAAAACCAACAATCTAGAACATAACTCCAAACAGAATGAAACCGGAGTTTGGAGTTTACACGTAAGGCAGCTTGCTAACTATTAGACGACAAACGCCAGTGGTATTTATTTGTTACATCATAACATATTACTTGTTGTAATAGGTACTCCCTATATTTCAGGAATATGGGCCACGTTGAAAATTTAAAAGTATTACTTTTTTCGAAGCGGAGAGTGTATATTACATGAGCAAAGCCAAATAAGAAAGAAAAAGATCCCATCATCCTTTGTCTACTACATAGCAAGCTCATTAGGTGGAATTTGAACCCATGATAGGCTTATACTCTCATTTTTCATTATGCCAACTCCAAAACTCTTTAGATAATCCTGGCCAAGTTGTGGGCAATCCACTGGTGCCATGACAATCTTGTAAGATTTGAAATTGACAGTTTATTCAGTAATAATGGTATTCACTACCTAAATTCAAAAAAAAAAAGAAAAAATCCGAAGAGTTTCAGCGTCATTAATATAAACAAATTCCACAATGTATGAAGCACAACTCCAATTGATGGTGGGTTACGTTTATGAATTTGATACTTTGACAGAGATAAAGGCTCAAACAGAGCATATCCAATTTTTAAAATGAAACCCACACTAGTATATTCCCTTCAAAACAATCATTCCTAAAATGCACTAGAAAAAAAAATATCACTATTATTGGTTTAATGACCCAGCAACCCTCATGATCTGATCTTTAACACTCATTCCCCTCACCATGTGATCAGTAAATTGCTTCAAGACCAATGGGTAGTTCTGTAAATCAAGAAAATACAAAAAGAATCCAACCAATTCCACCTATACAAAATTTGTCTTTCTTCATATTCTTCTTCTTCATTTTATTATAACATTCATTTCCAGAGAACGAACATGAAATTTTTATCATTCTTCACTGGCATTTGGAAATCTCACTGCAAGTTCAGATTAGTACTCTGAATACTTCTTCCTTTCGAATATGAATCCCCAGGTACACACTCTTTTTCTTGATCCTTTCTCAACTTTAACTTGTTTTGAAGTCTCAATTGTTAATTAGCACGCTTTAAGTGAGAAAGTTTTCATAATTGGATCTTAATCTCACTGTGTTCATATTCTGTTCTTTCTAAATCGAGTTGATGGCTTAGAATTGATCGTTGAATCGTAATTCCCCTTGTTCTGTGAAAACATGTATAATAGCTTTAACACTCCAAAAACAAAAGTAAAAAAGTACAGTGGCTTTACAGTTTTCTGAGATGTAATTCTAGGGTTTATTATCAATGAGGTAGCATAATTGTGTTTGTGAATTGGGATCCTTATCAAGATGGGCAATGGAAGAGGATAAGAGCAGTTGTCTAGTTGAAGCAATCTACAGTGACTTGCACAATAGGAAATTTTTCATAGAAATATGGTTTCTAGATTTGCTAGACAAACATAGTAAGATGCAATCACTACCCAATCGGCAATACTTAGCTACGAGTCTACGACGAAAGAAACAAACATTGGATTTGAGAAGCCCAATAGAAAATTTGAAACTCAAGCCCAGTACAAAATTTGGTAGCTTACTAACTTGTGCATAATTCATAATTTGGTAGTATTACACACTCGGGATCTGAGACACTAGGATATCTATTGCCTTCAACCTTGGTGTTTGTAACAAATACATTTGTCTATAATTTTTTGTAAAGATTTCACTTTGAATTGGCTTCGGATTGATTGTGAAACATTCGGGATCTTTATAAAACAAAACCTCAAAATTTTCTTTACTTGAGTTTGATCATTTTTGGGGTTACAATGTCTGCTAGACCTATTACGAAATGTGCACTTGAATGTGCTCCTTCTGGTTCAAGCATAAATAAACCAGTTATGACTTGTTTGGATGCGAGCAGGAAGAAGTGAATTTTAGAATTCGCTTAGGCTAATTCCTATAGGTTAGATATCTAACAGCTAGATTGGCCATCCACGCCAGCTAGCGCAACCTCCTAAGTCCTATGGTATTTTTAACCTAGCAGCGAAACGCTGAATAAAACAACGTTGAACGCTGAACCAAACAGCGTCACATGATTTTATACTAATCATTACTATTTCTCTATCCACCTTTTTCCTCTCTCTCTCCCTCTTTTTCCTATCTCTCTCTCCACCTTTTCCCTCTAAAATACGTTCCACTTTCTTTCTCTACCAAAAACATTTATCTAGCACTGAATGGTTCAGCGTTTATGTCACTTTTTCAGCGCTGAATGATTCAGCGTTTCAATCTTGCTGCTAGTTGAAATGCGAGCAGTTGCTAGGAGAGAAAAGTATCCAGAAGTAGTGTTAACTTTTTCCCACACTTTTTTCTTGATTTGCGACACTTTTTGGCCAATCTAGCCCGTAGGGGTTAGCTTATAACTTGTTTGAGTACCAAAATTTAAAAATTCTCGATGACAATTTGCCAAAACAAATAATAAAGAAATCCAGAAGTTATAAGTCATTAAAAAATTGCAAAATTAACTTCTGACTATTTTCCTTCTAGAAGTCAAAAAATAACTTCTCAAGGTGTATCCAAACACTTAAAAGTGTGTTTGCTTAACACGTTATTATTTTGGATACCAAAAGTAGAAGTCAGAAGCAAAGATCGTTTGCTTCACAAAAAGTCGACCTTTTTGCTTCTTAAAGTTGTTCGGAAATTTTACCCCTTAGCTAACTTCTTGCTTTTTGGCTTATAGAAGTCAAAATGCCACCTTTGGATGTGTACCCAAACACGCTATGTTTTATGAAAACCAGAAGCATAAGTCAATCTCATAAATCAGAAGCAAAAATAATTTGCATCACAAAAGCTAACTTTTTTTGTTTATAGAAATTATTTTGAATTATGTTTTCAAACTAATTTCTGACATTTTTGCTTCCAAGTGCTATCCAAACAAGCTTTAGCAAATTGGAACCATGAGATCTCAAATTCTTACATGGTGTTTGGATACACCTTATGAAGTCGCTTTTCGACTTATACAAGTTAAAAGAGTAAGAAGTTGGTTTGGCGATACAACTTTAAAATGAGAACAAAAAATTAATTTTTTGTGAAGCATATTTTTTTTACTTCTTCTTACTTTTAGGATTGACTTCTACTTATAGAGAAGTAGAAGTACTTCAACTTATGCTATCGAACCATGCTCTGAGAACAAGGGCTATAGAAGAGTGTTAAAATCAGTCATTCACTTTCAAATCCAATGAATGGCCAGGTGAAAGAGTGGATTTTAGACTGTAAGAAAGCAACTTTAATACACTAAGAGGCACATAACCAACTTCTTGGAGTAAGAATTATTTAAAGAGGCACATGATGTTGAGCAAGAAATAAAATAATTCAAGCAACTGATCATGTGCCTTTCCAGACCTCATACTTTGTTTTTATCCTTAAGCGGCTGATCATGTGCCTTTTCAAATGGATTTTTCTTCAAACGTTTGATCATATGCCTCTTAGTCTCTACTGTAAGACACTCCTTCGTATGAATAACTTGTTGGAAGAGTTTGGGTGAAACTGGATCTTTCCATTACTTGTGGTCATACCTAATTTGATCATTTTTTATCAAACTCTTTCGCTTTGGATGAGTGTTCTCATTCCACCACCCTTATCCTTGGAAGCAACACAATCAGCTGAAGTAGTTACGGAAAATCTAAACGTTGACCAGTTTGATAGTTCAAAAATGGACCAATACTCCTCCACGATTGAGTTAACATGGGATAGTCTCATACATACCTTTAAAAGTCCACCCCTCGTCAGATCCAAACGTTGGTATGCTTTTGAACCGTCGAATTGGGCCGCTTCTAAGCGGTTGAAGTAGTTGTAATTGGGCCGACCGACCAGAGGGCCCGAAGTCCTTTAGGGAGGGAGTCTCTTTTATGGCCACTTCTTTGTCAAATGAAACCTAGCACAAATTTTCAATTTCATGAAAAAGATTGGAAATTTCCATGTCCATGGTTATTTTTTCACTAGACAAAATTGTCCCTTTCTTTTAGTCCTATTACTATAATTCCTTGTCTATCCTATTTTTTAGGGTATAATTGGAATGTAATTTTAATATAACATATCTGAAAATCCGTGTCTTGGAATTTTACAATTTTTATCTCGTTGGAAAGCTTATAAAAAAAACCTACGCAACGAATACAAACAACAATATAAAATTTAGAACTTTTACGATAAATTCGGAAGTATTTATCATTTAGGCATAATTATAGAAATTTAAATATACATCCATTATGCAAACCAGCACAAAAGATACATAATACTTGATGTAGCCATTGGTTTATGCATACATTAATTTTCCGTTGCAACTAATAAAACGTATGCTACATGCTTCAAATAATTAAAAAAAAACGTATTTATTCGCTCCGCTTCAAGAAAAATGATACTTTCACTTTAGGCACAATATTCGAAAATTGAATGCATAACCATTATGCAAACCACCATAAAAGATGCATAACACATCATTCAACCATATTTTGATTTATGGATCGACTAATTTTTCGTTTATGGAAAAGTGATATTTTCACATTCCATTTCAAGAAAAGTGATACTTTCCCTACTACTGGGAATATAACTTATCATATCTGATTCAAAAACTCATTGAATAGTGTGATTTGAAATTGAATACTTCTGGATCAAGTGCATGAGTTTAGTTAGATATTGGATAAGAAAAATAACACAAAATAACGATCCGGCCGAGTCTAATCCAGATTTAGATGCAGATGCAAACCATAAAAGGTGCCGGATGTTAGAGACGATGAAAGTGGTCTACAATTAGCAGAAATAGTTGTTGTGTAGCTCCGTCCGGAAGGATTCCATCTGTCTCCACTTTCCAAAGAATCTAGACCTCATATGGTTGTTGCTGATTCCGGACCCCACCATAACGTGCTAGATTCCATTGAAATCATAATTTTGACAGTGTCAGAATTGACGTACAATTCCGTCTCATTAATCAATCTAATTCCCCCTTAATTAAATCAAATCTTTAATTACAATACTCCTAAACATGTACTCCTCGATCTTTTCTTTCTTATTATAGCTACAACCCCCTTAATCTCGTTTGGGAATATCAATAGTGGGAAGCACATTGCGGCAGACCTGCTGCCTAGATGACTCACCCAACCCAAGTGGTGGGAGACACATCTTCTGACCAATAACTCCTGAAAATTGCTATGGGGTACTGAGCCAGTGGTGAACTTCTTTCACTACATTCCTGGTCACAAAAATTTCTTCATTTGTATTTGATTTTACTGGTGGTGAATCTTTTTAACCCGCTTGCAACATGCAATTTCAATGTCGTTAAGTAGGCATATTAATTATCGGAGTTCGAAACTCATCAACATGATAATTTGTAATGAAATAGCATGTCTCAAAATTAGATGATCATAGTTGAGAATATACCGTTTTTAGCGATCTACAGAATTCTTCTACTAATTTTCACGAGTATTATCTGAGTTCGAAACTTATCAGCCGTATTATCTCATACGAATTAAAATGTCTCTTAATTGAGCCTTTTTCAAGTAACCCTTTTGTGCTTTGACTTTGTTTAGAATGGCGTGTGGTGAGCTCTAACAGCATTAGTATAAATTATGATTTGTCCCGACTAATGCCAAATTACTTGGCGAAAAATCAACATAGGTAAACAGGTGTGCATCATCGTCAAGGGCGGAGCCAAGGGTTGACTAATCCTGGCTCTAACCCCCCCTAAAATCCTAATAATCTGATAAAAATCCCTAAAACTCATACTATATTCTACATTTAGCCCACCTTGAGCTTAGTATTTAGTCTACTAGGTTCAATTGTTTTACAAAATTTTAATTTAACCCCCCTAAAACTTAATATCTGGCTCCGCCACTGGGTCCGTCATACTTAAAGAAGAAACCCAAGACAAAAAAGAATAGACAAATAAAAGAAATGGAACCAAAATTTTAATAATGCGGGTAAACCCAACTAATTTATTTATTGAGCACTCAAACTTTGGGTTAACCGCTAACTAAAACGACATGCTAGTCAGTAGTCACCAACAATTTTTTGCTTGTTTTTCCGGTCACCATCGTCATGTGTGGCACACTCAATCCTGCATCACACAAATTTGTGACACCCCTCCTATCATATTGCTCTTCCACGTGAACAAACAGGACTAAAAGATATCTCATCAACAACACATGCCCAGACCTACCCGTTGTTCCTAATCTAATATAATCCTAACTACCCCCTTCATACATGCCTTGTGTCCTTACCGATTTGTCATTGATTTTTCTACCTCTATGTTTATTTTTGGTTGTTTTTTAAATAGCTAAAGTATGTTTATGCAAAGTATGTTTGGAAGACTTGGATGCTTGGATTTGGGATCATTTTTTACCTACTCCAATGGAAACTAATTTAGGGGGTGTTTGGGTACCATTGTACCACATAGGATGTATTTTCTTGATGGAAAAAAAAATATGAAGAACTTGTTTGAGAACCACAATTTTAAAATAACTTGTAAAAGCAAAGGCATATTTATTTTGCGAATAAATAAATTCCGTTTCCGACTTTTTGAAACCAGTTTCTGATTTTCGAAAACTGCTCAGTTTCTACTTGCAAAATAAGCTCTAACTAAAAGTGTTTTTACATCTTTTTCATTTTATTTTTTAATTTGTGGACGGAGGTTCCCTCCACACTTTTAATTTAACACTATCTCACACATTGAACTTATTCACAAATGAGGTTCCCTTCATTTTTCTGAACAAAAACTAAACAACAATGGATATGAAGCTAATATTTTAGGAATATGTTCCTCCTACAAACCTCTACTTTTGTATTAAAAATAAGTCTAATATTCAACCTCACCATCTATTAATCTTAATTTCAATAGTTAAAAATCCGTTAATTTTCAACGGCTCATTTTCTAAGTAACCGATGGTTGTGATATACGGCTTAGAATCCACTCATTTTTGGTGGGTATATAGAATTTGCAAGAGGAATATATTCCCTAAATGTTAACTTCTAGTTCGATACCATTTGATTTATATCACAAAAAAGAATGTCTAAAGTGTGAGAATAAAAGGGTGTAGGGAACATCCCACTTTTTTGTGTCTTATCGGTTTTTACTTTGGGCGTCAATTTTTATAATTGGTGATAAAATATTGTGATTATTTTCAAATTACATTTACAATTAAATTAGGTTTTTGTATATCTGAAACAAAATCGTCGAATTTTTTTCGCAACATAATTCATCGATCAAAAAATTTATGTTTTTGTTATTGTTGTCATCTCTGAGTAATTTACCATCTTCCAGACAAACTTTATGTTCGTTGAATTAATTACAATAAATTTATTGTTTTACAATCAAATTTACAAGTAAAATTAGATAAATGAAGTTCAGTTGTCACGATGTAAAGGAGAACAATTTTCATCTCGTTTACCGTTTCACCAAATGCGTGAATTCAAAATAAGTAACAAGATATTTATATTACTAACACAAAGGTACCAAATTCCATAAAAAAGTTATGGATATAATAGATCGAGGGATGAAAATTGTTTTCACTAACCCAAAGATGAATTTTCTTGAAATGTCAACTCAGGAATAACAGACGCACCTTTAGTTTTCAGACCAATAAATTGTCCGGACCGGTGGATAGAAAAGTGAAAAAATAACCTCCGGTGGACCAATAGAATTTGCCAGTCCATGTATACATGACCTTTTTACCTTTCTAGTTGTAAAGAAGCTTAAGTTACACCCAACCACACTCAATACTCTTCACGTTCCCTTAGCCCCTTTCACTTTCTAGTTTCTTCCTTCTCGGTAAAACCGGTAAACATCTTTTCATTTTCTTCTACACCAAGTCTACTTTTCCACCTCCACGTGTCCACACAAATTCTGAAAACTACTTGAATTCGTCATTCCAGACCGTCCTCCTTTTCGGTCGGTCACAAAAACCGGACCCACCGTCAAAAAGTTAACGACAACTTTCAAAACACCAAGCCACACATTAAACCTCCAGCCGTTAAATTTGAATCCCACGCCGTTAAATGTTACCTCCCGTTAATTATTGGAAAGAACAATTTATCTCTTTACGGACAGACCGCGTTTTCCCAAACCTATCAGGTCCGGATCCCGAAATCTAGGTTCGTAAAACCAACGGTGGAGATTTCATCTCAGAGATCTAAAAATGTGGTTATTATAAAGAAGCGAGAGGCGAGAGACGGAGAGAGAATTTTATACACACAGAGAGATATTTTTCTTCTTCTTCTTCTTCGTCTTCTGGAATTGGTTTTAACGGACGTTAGGTTTTTTTTTTGTTGAAGGCGTTTAAGTTAAGATTTAATGGCGGAACACGGTGAAGAGGCGAAGCATACAGAGAGTTTGATGGAGAAGATATCAGAGAAGATTCATTCACATGATTCTTCATCATCGTCTTCATCTGATTCTGATAATGAAAAGGAAGTTAAACATCATTCAGTACCTACATCTTCATCACCAAAAGGTGTTCAGTCTGCTATTAATCGGCTCTTTGGAAGGAAGAAACCTGTTCATCATGTCTTTGGTGGTGGCAAACGTAAGAATCTCACTACTGATTTTTTGTGATTTTTTTTTTTTGGTTTTTTGTAGGGTTTTGACTGTGAGTTTAAAACCCTAGTAGATTTGTTTGGTGGTTGATCTAGGTGTTTTGAGGTTGAATTTTGAGCTTGAAGTTCTAGATCTGGTTTGATTTTGTTTGGATTTCAAATAATTTCTGATCTGGTTTTAGTGGACTTGGTTGCATGTTATAGGAGGTGGATAATGATTTGTTTTACTGTTAATTTCATGATCGGTGTATTTGATCCAAGATGTTTAGTTTGTTTTGGTTGTCTGTGATCGTATCGGGGTTTGACTGGCTGTGATTTCTGTGTTTTAGTATACTTAGATCAGGATTTATGGATCAATTTTATGAAAGTTATTAAACATTGAAGCTATGTTGATCTGTATCTTACTTTATAGCTGATCTGATTGATTTCGTGGATCTGATTAGATTTACGAAGGTGGAATTTGGGTATTACCAAGCTTGTTGTATCTGTATTTAGTAGAATTGATTGGTTGATTTGTGAATGCTTAAATTTCTCGTTATGATTAATGTGTTGTGAATTTTCTGCTGCTGCAGCTGCTGATGTTTTCTTATGGAGGAACAAGAAGATTTCAGCTAGTGTTCTTGGTGGAGCTACTGTTGCATGGGTTCTATTTGAATTGTTGGAATACCACTTGCTCACTTTGGTCTGCCACTGTGCTATATTGACTTTGGCTGTTCTGTTCTTGTGGTCGAATGCATCTACCTTCATCCAAAAGTGAGTCTATTGATTGATTGAGCATTTGCAAGTTTTCCAATGGATTCTTTTTTCTGGAATTATTTCTTATGAATCTGTTATTGTTCTTTTCAGGTCTCGCCCAAAAATTCCTGAAGTCCATCTTCCTGAGGACCCATTCTTGCAGATTGCTGCTGGCTTGAGAATTGAGATTAACAGGGCTCTAGCTTGCTTGCGCGAGATTGCTTCAGGACATGATTTGAAGAAGTTTCTTGCTGTAAGTTTTCTGGACTTATTGCATTTGCTTAGACTGATAGCAAATTTTTAGGTTTATGTGTTAAATGGTATTGCAGGGCTCTACTTGAGTTAGTTATGGTATCTTCTTACTTGCCAACTACATTGTGCCTTCTTTGTCCATTTAATGGAACAGTTAATTCTATCTGGAGTTAATTTTTTTGCTCTGGTAAAATTAACTCTTTATCCCTAGTTCCATTAGCATCTCTGTTATTGATCTCAACACCATTTTGGTGAACTAACATTTGGATGCTATTGAATATGTGAACTTCTTTAAATGACTGTATTCTTTGGGGACCAAATTCAATTGTGTTATCATATGTATTGTGGACTTGTAGTAGTCATGAGAATTATGTCTACAAGTTTCTAACAGATTTGGAAATTGCTTTGGCTCTGGCATTTATCAACTTGTTGATTAAGGTTGTTGCTTTGTGTTAGGTGATTGCTGGATTGTGGGTTCTATCCATTGTGGGAGCTTGGTGCAATTTCTTGACCTTGTTCTACATAGGTAAGAGTAGTTGCATTACTTTGCAAGTTTCTTGTTCACATTATTATGTCTTATTCTGCTCAGCTCATTGAGTTCATATTTAAAAAATCGCAGTGTTCGTGTTGCTACACACTGTTCCCGTGCTCTATGAGAAATATGAGGACCAAGTTGATACCTTTGCTGAGAAGGCTATGCACGAGTTGAAGAAACAATATGTGGTGTTTGACGAGAAGGTTCTAAGCAAGATCCCAAGAGGTCCACTGAAAAACAAGAAGCTCTAGATGAGTAACAAAGGTATTCTATAACCCAGTAGTAGGTTTTGAGAAAACATTTGGTTGGGTGTACCTGTGGTTTTGAAGACGTGGTTGTGATTTTATCCATTGATGGCTGTGACCCTTGTTTCTTTGTTCTTCTTTTTTTTTGGGTTTCTTTTTTTTCGGTCTTAAGTAGCATCTGGGTTCTCCATTTTGGATGAATATGGTATTTTGTAGGATTTAAAAACTCATATTTCTCTTATGTTTCGTATATGGGGTGAATGATTAGATATTGTAAGGGAAATGTTAATCACAACTTATTACTTTGATCAGTTCTTTGTTCATATATCATGTAACTTGTTGTGTTGTGATGATAGTGAGGTTTACTTTCATCATTTGCAGCTTGCTTTACTTCTCAATGTGTTCTGGAAAGTAAACAAGTTGTCACACTGAAGAATAATAACACAGTTGCATATGCGATTGCGCTTTTTGAGTATGAAAATGCACTCGCTAATTTTGCTTGTAGTAAGAAGGGGTGAATTATCACTGCCCCTGTAATGGCAGTTTATTGTGGAGTGTGCAGTCCACTCTTGTCTAACAGGTGGTCTGTAAGACGATGGCAACGGCTGTTTAGGCTTTACTTAGCAAGTGATTTAATTCAGAAATAAACTTGACTATGTAGTCTTCAAGAAGACCATGGTTCAAAAAAAACGCTTTTACCCATTTGCACTGCTTTTAGCTGAAGTTGTTGCCCCTCCCTGCCATTGCCAACTTCATTTCTTTTAACTTTATGACCAATTTCTTGATCGAGCATCATTGGCAGCAGAATCTGAGCGTGACCTAAAAGGAGTGTAATAATTTGCTTCCATCCTCGTAACCAGAAGGTAATAATTTGTTTCATCAATTCCTTCTGGATCCTGTAGTATCCGTAAGAGAAAGTTTCAATCTCAATGCTAACTCATGAACTTCATCAGTATTCACTTTAAATCCCACAAAAAAAAAACAGATCTTGGTTGTTTGTCCAACCAACAGAACATTTCAAGATTAAAATTCTTAGCTGAATCATCAGATGTCCCCGTCGCCGGAGAATTAGCCTGGCCGTAAAACAATTGGAATAACTGGTTTTTGGAAGACATGTCCGAGGGGATCCAGATAGTTTACATCGAACTCTGTATAACTTCTAGCCAAAATAAAGTTGCAACCTTCAATAGTTTTCGTATGTCTTTCACCTGTGGAAAGTGCTGTTACGTCTGGATTGTGTAAATGCTTGCTAATTATACAGCTTCATGGAATTTATATGAAACAGTGGAAGGAAAAGCAATCATTCTGGTACTCGCGCAAAATCCTCTGGAGTTAGCCGGAGACTGCGTCCAGCAAATGCAAGCATTGTGGTGGAATACACACTGAAAAATGCAGTAGGAATATCGAATTTATCTCCTACGTCAGGTATCCAGCAATTGATAAGATTGACGGAGATACGGGGTGGCTAGAGTGGGCTGTAGCCCACCACAAAATTCATAAAAACTCTTCTTACCCCATTAAAACTGCCCAATAAGAAAAGATTAGCCCACTAAAAAACTCATCAAAAATAATTTTAGCCTAAAGAAAAGATTAGATCAACTGACACATAAAATTTGAAAGGACAAATTTAGCCTAAGGAAAATTATCCTCCTATTTTGAAATTATTGATTTGATCTTAGATATATTAGTCAATTTTCCTATAATATGAGACTAACAAAAAAAAAAAATACTGCAATTTTCAAGTGTGATTGTGTTATTTGGATCTTGAAGAATAGTTTAAAATCCTAAAAATTTATAGCGGCCTGCAGCCGCCTTAAAAATAGTGCTATCCGACAATGAAATAACCACTAAAGTAAAATTTTGGCTCTGTTCTTCACTTAAGGAGCTTTACATCCCTATAGAGAAAATTGAGCACTTAAAAGATTTTTTTTATTACCCATACAAAGATTTCTGATTCCGTCGAATTATTTAATTTCGTCCCAAATTAGTTGAGCTAGTAGTACAATTTAGAAATGATTTTTTTTATACTATATCACGGTTATACGTAAATTTCATATCATTGTTGTGGATACAAAATACCGCACACTCGTTTAGTATGCGAAGTAACTCCTTAAGTGTAAGCGAATACGATTGCGTATAACATATTTAAGATGACGAATCAAATGACGTCACCTAATCACGAGTAAAGTGTGAAGATCTACGCGGCAATATAGAAATCGTGCGATGCGACAGTGACGCACGTCAGATCCGAAATAAGGGGCTTTATTAGCTGTCCTCCACTATGTAAACTCCTATATAAGGAGCCAAGCACCTTTGTAAAAGAGAGATCTTGTTAGAGAGCTTAGACAAGGTATTGAGGAGAGAGAAAGATTATTTTCTTCCCAAGTTAGGGTTTTCACATATCTTTGTATTTGTTCTAAGAGTTTAATAAAAGTTCTTGAGATTATTATGATGATTTCTTAGATTGTTCTATAGATTTTGCTAAGGGTGTTGTTGTGAGATTTCTCTGAACTACATTTTGGCACTAGAAACCATCTCGGAATGATATACCCTGTTGGTGAATTTCTTTAAAAAAGTTTAAAATTATTTACAGTCTTTCATCTTTGAGAGTTTTGGAAATCTATATCTAAAAGTTTTAACCAAAGATCTTTCAGTAATATCAACGCGATCTCTATGTCTTCAACGTTCAACATACTTGATGTTTTTAGTGTTGTCTCGCTATAATTTTTTTGGGAAAAACTATTCTCGATCGAAGGGAAAAAGAGTACAACACACGTTCAATTTCGAAATAAAATATGTTGACATCATATCCTTTGATCCTCCCCCTGATGTCGGCATCTCCCTCTGATCACTTTCAGAGTTGTTCCAGACAGTTTCTTTAGTCATGTACTTTTCGAAACTGAATATCGGTAATGACTTAGAAAATAGTCTACCATATATCCCGCTGATTACTTTCTTTGGAGAAGAGATTGTTGTTCCTTCATATTCAACAACCTTTGGATTGCAGTTCCTTGAGCATTCCTTTTTATGTCTTTGCTGGGATAAAACAAACTCTTGTCAATGGTTACTTTTAAGTACATGATTACATTCATTTTACCATTCCAATGACGTTGCGTAGGCGCTGAGCTATATCTAGCTAACAAGTTCCCTGAGGATGTAAAATTTAATCGAGTATATTACTATATTAAGTACAACAATGCGTATATTGTACTTAGATATGGAAATTTAATCCCCAACACATCTTCGTCATCTTCCTTTAGACGAAAGTGGTCACTTACTTACATTTGAACCTCGACTAATCATGGGAGTGCTATCAGGATGCATGTATTTATTAAACTGCCTGAAAACTTTAGACATACGCAAACTGGTGGAATGGTATACCACAAGCTCAATATTCGGTCGAGCTTTCCCCAGATTTTTAATCTCAAATTCGGATTTCAAATAGCTTTTAAGGTCTCTTATTACATCAAGAGTACCCATCATGTATGTACCATCGACATAGGTAACTACAATTCCAAATCAGGAACTTCCTTGTGAATACGCAAGGAAAAATAACTCACTTGTCTATCCCCTCCAAATCAAATAGCCACTTAGACGGGTATACCACATCCGCATGATTGCTTCTATCTATAAGTGAGTGTTCTATCTAACTGTAAACGTACTATGTGGTTTAGAGTCACTTGATTTGGGTAACAAAAGGCTATCAAGTACTTTTGTAAATATCTACGATCTCTTGATTCTTTCAGGGATACGTAACAACCATATACATATGCTGCATTTCAAGTCCTCTTGAAATTACCAAGCTAACTAAGTAGCGGAACGCTATAACGTTCATTACTAGTGGACAACTCCAGGGCTTTGTGAGAAACCTCACGCCACAAGGTGAGTCTTGGTACTTTGAGACTTCATTCTTCCCACTGTGCTTTATGACAAATAATCATGCATGTCCCATAGGATTTACACTTGGTTGGTTAGCACTACCACACCAAATACCTGTACATTTGTCAAATAACCAAGTTCTACCTGGATTGTGTAGGCCAAATATGCTCTTTGTTGACATTAAATAACAAAAAACATGGTTCGATCTCATACTGCTCTATTTGCTTGAGTAAATATATATAAAAATAAGCATTAGCTCGCACGATATTTCCATTGACTCGTGTGTGTTCTCATAATCCTTTAGGATTTCATTGTTCCCTAGAATCATTAAACTTCGGAGCGTCCTCCATTTTTGATTCATGGACATAATCAGAAATAGTCAAATGAGATGATTTCATTAATGATACAAATTATAGGTTGTGCCTTACTCATCTACTTCCTTTCTAGGTGAGAATTGATCGAACCTGGTGGTCTCTCCATCTTCCTTTATGGAGCCACGGCCTTAACTACACTTCCACTAAGTGTAGTTGCAACACTTTAGCCTATGGTGTACATCCCTTATTGAGGATTCGTAACCTTGCAGGTAGGTTTGCATCTGGTATGTGTGATCTCATCACTTTAGCGACATCAATGTACATTCTGAAAATCGATTATTCTTTGTCACTTCACATTTACATTTGTGGAGTACTAGAATCAATATGAGACACAGTGAGAACACACCACAAAAATTCCTGTCGTTCCCTTAGAAAATACTTTTTCTTATCTCCCCCTAACGACGGGAAGACTGTCTCATTAAAGTGATAACCCGCAAATCTAGCAGTAAGAGATCTCCTGACAAAGGTTTTAAAATGCAGATAATTGTTGGAAATTCTTGTCCAACATAATCACTTAATCATTTTGATGACCCATCATAGTACGATGTGGAGTCGTAAGGGCACATTATAGTGCAACCAAAAATGCGTAATAACACAAAATGTCAGGCTTATATCCAGTTACCAACTGGTACGCAAAGAATGGTTGACCAATTGTGGGTCTAAAACGAATAAGTGAATATGCGTATAATATTGCATATTCCCCAAGCAGTTAAAGGTAGGTTTTTACGCATAACGATGCCTTAGGTACCATATGTAACCTTTGATGATAGCCTTTGCGAGACCATAGGGTATAGGATGCTCTACATTGATCCTATTAAACATGCAATAACCATCAAATCCTTTTGATGTATATTCTCTAGCATTTACAAGTGCTGGTGAGTCCTTACATGTATAATGTATGCTAGTAGTTTTCCAAAAGACAACATTACTTGGGAACTATAACTAGTCCAAAATGTCAAAAATCCACGAGGGCCATAAGTCACTTTAATGGTCCGCATTCTGCATGGATATTTTTCTAAATATCACCTAATTTTCTTTGTAATATGGATTGTTTACCATTTGCATCTTAGGATGGTCCCGGTCCTATTTTACTGAAGGCTTTGTGAAATGAGTGATATGTTCTCTTACTTAAAAGCATAATGGGAAGGGGGTTGTGCATCTAGTTCTCTAGAGAACACTTATTGAGAGATATGCTGTTACTTCACATTCTGTCAATCTTTTTCCCGTTGTCTCTTCCACTCAAACACAATGATGTACGTATGATTCATTTCAAAACGAAACATCATGTCACAACCAAAGTTCCTTTATGGTTATGTCAAAGTCTGTATGAGTCAATTCCCAATATTTCATCGTCGAAGTCAATATGGATTCAATAATCCAAATACTATAGTGATTTAGACTTCACTAGATTGACTCATTAGTTTCTCTAAGATATATTTCCTTCCAAATATATTAGAGACCATAAAAGATGCAATCAATTACATTCTTATCATTGTGATGTTCCACATGATATCCATTTGCACGGGTTACTTGCGAACTTAACAAGGTGATTATCTCTCGGTACATATAGAGCTTTTGTGACTTTTAATATTTTTTCCATCTTGGAAACAAAATTTGATCATTGCTTCGCTCGATGATCCAATCATTATAGTCACATTATAAGCAAATAACTCAACAACTAATTTAAATTCCTTAAGAGTTTCGTATAATAAGTGGTGTGTGATGTAGTTTTTAAAAGTGGTAAGTAGAGTATCGTTCAAACTCGGACTTGTAAGATTCGGTTTCAGACTTAATAAAATATATACAATAACGTTGTCACAGTATCGAGAGGTACTGAGACTCAGGATTCCACCAAATTCCATTCATGTGATTCAAACAATAATTCTAGACATTTATAGCTCAAAAGATAACACTTATAGACTCTTATTCTTTGCCAAGATAGATTTTATAAAGTATTAGATGTAAATCACAAGCATGACGCATCAAAAGTACTTAGACTAAGCATGCGACATCAAACAAAATCACAACTAATCAACTAAAAATCATAATTCATTTCAAATAAATGCAAAAAGTCATATAAAGAATTAATAGAATTACCACAGTGATGAAAAAAACTTCCTCCGTCATCCCAGTGTTGGGGTTTAGCTCTTCGTATTAATCATGGTCTTAAAATATGTATTTAAAGCTCAAAAGATGATTAAAAGATTGAAAAGTAGTAACACAGACTGTTTAAAACGTTATATTGGCGTTACAAAGAAGCTGTTACAATGGACTGACTGTTACAGAGGGTTTGAATGTAACACCGTTGCGAGTGTGAGACGCTGTTCTTATTTGCAACGTTGTTCTTCAGCACCAGCAGCAGCGGACTCCCTGCAACTCGATCTCTAGAGCTCTGTGGTGCTCTAAATCTCTCTGAAACTCGTCCAACTTCTCCCCAAACTCTCGATCCTCTTTCTGGGACTCGTAGCAACTCCTTATATACACAAAAACCTAATCGAATCCGAGTATATCTCGGATTATTATTTTCTGCCAAGTTACGGATAATGGATTTTTCCTGTATTCTCGCGGTTTCTTTTGTGTCCTGATGTGTTTAGAACTCTTCTATGATGTCCAAGGAATCATCCTAGCCATTGGTACACTTCTAATACCTCACGTAATCTCTTCCTCCAATCAACAAAACCCGTGAAGCCCTATTTTTCTTGTTTTGATTAAAACTCGATTTCCAGCCAATTTGGGTACAAAACAATGATCATACTAGGCCTGTTTGGGTCCAAGGAAGATACCCACCAAGTTTCAGCGATTGAATCTCCCTAGAACTCGATCAAATCTTCTCCCAAAATTCAACAGATGTGATGAACACTTTCCCGCCAATTTCAAAATTCAAAAGGTGAAGGCGACTTCCCCCTTATCCAGTTCTGGTGTCCCTTTAGCACGTGCCCGAAATGGGTTACCCTTTATCCATAGTGGGAGTCCGAATAACACTTGCCCCTTGGGTGCCTTTAGTAATTTTTCTGGGATATTTTCAACACTTTTTCAGGGTTCCTCCGGGGTATTTCTGGGGTGCTTCCAACATACTTCTGGGGTGCTTCTGGTACGTTATCTACGGAGGTTCAAATGCCACATTTTGAGCCAATTTCGCCGCAAAAGCTTATTTCTCCAAAAACACCTACAAAGACATAAAATAACAAAATAAGTACAAAATCGAGCACTAACAATATATACAATTGGGACAAATTAGACACATAAATGCATCTATCAGTGTGACCTTATTACGTAACAAAAGAAAATCTATCTCATTTACTTCAGAGTGTTACCGTTCATGAAGATGATATACTTTTCACCATAATGTACGAATGATCCTTATAACTCAAGTACTTTTGAGTATATCTCAAGTTCTTTAGAGTATTTCAATCTCATGAAAGTGTATTGACTTGATAAATTTCTTGTTTCCATTAATGTTGATGTCTAGGGCATGACCTTCTCCAAGAATATTGTGTGTTCGTTTTCCTTTAAACTCCCTATATCTCTTGTAGTTGACTACTAATATATGATACTTGCATTATACGCTTGTATCATTCTCAGTAAAATGCTGATACCAAGATTTGCAACTCTCATTGGTATGAGTCAGAATTACATCTTTGTCCCATTATAGGTAGATACATTTACTTTGTATCATTACTACTGGAGCCAGAATTACAACTCTGACTCATGGAAACTTTTGTGAGTTTCTTTCAACAAAACGTGAGGTGTTCTTTTAATTACAACATATCATTGTCAAAGTTATTGACTCATTATAGTCTAACAAGTGGATTACATACCACTTAATGAAAAAGCAGGGGTCTAACAACACCACCCAATATTTCGCTTAGCAATATGTATGGACTAACTACGAAATACTTTGCTAGAGAATCAACTAGACATTCAGACTCAATCTAGATAAAAGTATCTCAAGGAGTTAATATCTCTCTCTTGATTTGATTTTTACTCACGCTAAAAACAATAGCGAGTCTTTATCAAATACAAGGAATAACTTGGACGGTACGAAAGACCAATGTCCAAGGATCAATCAATATCAATCAATACCCAAAGGTTGGATTTCCAATTGATAATTACGAACGCACAACCTGTATTATTTCAATTATATAAAATATAATGTGGAAAAGAAATAACACAGACACCAGAAGTTTTGTTAACGAGGAAACCGCAAATGCAGAAAAACCCCGGGACCTAGTCCAGATTGAATACACACTGTATTAAGCCGCTACAGACACTAGCCTACTCCAAGCTAACTTCGGACTGGACTATAGTTGAACCCCAATCAGTCTTCCACCGATCCAAGGTACAGTTGTACTCCTACGCCTCTGATCCCACAGGATACTGCGCACTTGATTCCCTTAGCTGATCTCACCCACAACCAAGAGTTGATGCAACCCAAAATCGCAGACTTAATAATAAACAAATCTGTCTCACATAGAAAAGTCTATCAAAGGATAAATCTTTCTCCCACATATAAACCCTAGGTTTTGTTCCGTCTTAAGATATGAAATCAAGGTGAACAAGAACCAATTGATAATCCGGTCTTATATTCCCAAAGAACAACCTAGATTAATCAATCACCTCTCTACAATCCTTCCTGACTACACAGGCGGTTTGTCGAGGAATCACAAACAGTGAGATGAAGATCTTTGTGACTTCTTTATCTTTCCTATTGGAGAGATCTCAAGATCTCAAGCCAATCAAAGATTGTACTCGTACGATAGAAGATGCAAGATCAGATCACACAACTACGATAAAAGTAGTATCGGTCTGGCTTCACAATCCCAATGAAGTCTTTAAGTCGTTAACCTGGTTTTAGAGAAGAAAACCAAAGGTTAAAGGAGAATCGACTCTAGCGAGCGCACTAGTATCACACGGACGTGTGGGGATTAGTTTTGCACAATGCTAGATGTCTCCTTTATATAGCCTTCAAATCAGGGTTTTGCCTTAGTTACAGAGAAATCCATTATTAACCATTAGATGAAAACCTGATTTAGATTCAAGCTAATATTTCTCAAACGTTAGATCAAAAACTTAGCTTGTCACACACACTTGGGTAGACGTTTACTGGGTTTATGAAAACCATGCCCAAACGTGTACGTGTATGTTGGTTTAACATAGTAACCCAAAAGGTTAACCATATGAGCATTTCATATTAACCTAGTTCATCTTCACCATAACTAGTTCAATTGACTCAAATGAACTAGTTAGAGAGTCGTTCAATTGCTATGAGATCTTATGTAACTACACAAGACACAATTGAAACAAAGATGATTCGATTCGATTGAATCGGCTCATGAACTTTATAGCCACGGTTTGCATAAAACATTCCTTAGTAATTTAGATCATAACTACTTAAGCTCACAAACAAGTTCACGGACTTAAGACAACCGGTGGAGTTTTCCAAACTCAGCAGAAAATCTCGGCAAAGAGACTTTCGCCAGTTCGCGGACTTACACGCAAACGAGTTTTTGGAAAATCCCAGCAGAAATTCTCGGTCGAGAACTTCCGTCAGTTCGCGGACTGAGTTCGCAGACTGGGTTCGCGGACTTGGCAAAGCCAATTCCTCCGGTTTCTCTCATTCAACAAAGTTCGAAAACTTCGGATTAAGGAATACATGGTATGTAATCTAAACTCTCATTCCAATCATTGAGACATTCTTAGAGGACGTTATATATAGCCGTTATTCACAGATCGTTTCGCGTCAGAGCAATTCTCAAAGTAATTGAAACTTTTCATGAGTTTCGTCACTAGGTGAAGATAAACTTGATCAAAGCGAAACGCTTTACCAACACATGATTTCGAGATATAGATAGGCGAGATATACTCAGCTCGAAATATCAAATGTGTATGATCCAGTCTATATAGCATACGAATTTTGTCTCATAAGAAGTAGGAGATAGAAGAGATAGACTTTTGAGTGATAGATAAGTTCAAGTCTCCACATACCTTTTTGTTGATGAAGTTCCACGGTTCCCCGAGTAGATCTTCGTCGTTGTATGATAAATCGCCATGAAGTACTTGAGCTCAACTACACTTTTATATCCTACTCCCAGACTTAGCTATGTAGGCTAGAAATCAAGACTCATAGTTTTGATCACTAACATTGACAAACATGCTTGAGATAGCAACGCATGCGAGGTCGACCGAGCTATGGTCTAACAATCTCCCTCTTTGTCAATTTTAGTGACAAAACTATTAATACATATGGAATACAACAAAAATAAAATTTAGTGGCTCCTATTCCATAGTCTAATCTTCAACGTTCCCTGAAATCTTCGTCCTTCCAAGTACTCCAATGATCCCAAAGGTTGTAAGTTTAGCATCACCTTTGTTGAAGATCCGTAGCTATAACAATGAGATAAATCGAGATTCTCGATCATCATTATACAGTGTCATAGTATCATTATGTAACATCAAAGTCCAATTGCATCACGACTTTAACAATAATACTACGGTGATATGTATCACTCCCCCTTAGTCAATACTCCATATCGATCATGGAAACCACTCCACCTTACACAATGATCCGAAAACCATATGCATTTGTAGTGTGAACTACAATATTTCTCCCCCTTTTTGTCAATAAAATTGGCAAAGGTACAAGAACGGGATCATAATGAAATTTCCATAAGAGACATTTCATAGACTAAAAGAAAAATACATACCAACTTAATTTAGATGCAATCATAAAGCCGAAGATAAATGCATTCATCAAGGAGTTTTAAGATACAAGATAACCCCTATAAAATTCCACAACTGCACACCCCGCAAGATATTACCAATAAGCCCAAGTTCAAAAGAACTCTCCCCCATTTAATGTCATTCCCGAAATAACAACAAGAGCGACCTTAATTTCGAAAGAAAAGAAGGATTTTTTATTGGACACCAAAAACTAGGGGTGTCAACGGGTCCGGCTCCTCCCGAGTATCACTAGACCCGGACCCTACTTATAAAGGTCGGATCCGGGTCCTAACGGTTCCGGGTCCGGTTCCTACACTTGTGGACCCAGAACCGGACCCGTTTAAATACCCGGGTACCCGCCGGTCCCGGGTACCCATTGGGTCTTAAGAAAACTATTAAAAAAACCTCAAAAACTTAATATTTGTCTCTTTTTGGCTTGGATTTAAATAACTTTTATAAAATTTATTATTATTTCTTATTAATGTACTAAATAAAGATTAAATGTAAGAGAAAAATTTAAAACGAGTAAAATATCAAAGCTAAAACTAGCAAAAACATGAATAAAAGTATGAATAAACGGGTACCCGATACCCGCGGGTACCCAACGGGTATTACCCGTTTGGACCCGTTTAGATTCGGGTCAAATCGGGTAATTACCCCTCGGGTCCTAAGTTGCTAATGGGTCCAACTTTAGGACCCGGAACCGGACCCAAGTCTACCGGATCCGGTTCCGGGTAATGGGTACCCATTGACAGCCCTACCAAAAACCATAGAAATGATTTTATATATCCAAAACTCAGCCAAATTAATCACAAGAAAACCCATGATTAATTTAATTGGAATACGCAACTAAATCAAACCACAAAAGTGATCAATTTAATTGAAAGTGCTCAACATAAGTAAACTCACGGAGCTACGACTAAGGTAATCATACGGAGACGACTAACTTAATCGTTCAAATACTCAACATAAGGAAAACCTTACGGAATATACGACTACATTAACCAATAGAACATGATTTGTATAGCCGTTCATATACTCAACACAAGAACTTGTGGAATATATGAAAACTCAACTAGACTAATTACAAGAAAACCCATAATTAATCTAATTGGAATACAAACAACCAAACTAATCACAAAAGTAATCAATTTAATTTTAAAAGATTTTGCTCAACAAAAGAAGAATTTCGGAGCAAATAACTAAATAACCAATCGAGGTGATTAATTTAGTTCAAGAATGCTCAAAATATAACATCTCATTGAATAACCAACAAGGCTAATATTAATCGACATAGTTGTATCTTGCTCAACATAAGACATACAATGGAGCCTTCACGGTAAAACATAACAAAATGGATCAATGAATATCAATACCGTGGATAACATACAAGGATCTATTCTATTTTCCATCATAACGACATAATAGACTTTATACTTGTCAAACAAAAGATTTTATCCTATTTTCATCAAATACATAACTTCATAGGCATAACTTTTGTAATTGTCAAAAGTCCATTCGTCCTTTCATCAATACGAATACCAATTCATGAACGACTTTACTTTTGACAGCATATGGGACCTTCAAGTTCACGGACGCAAGCAATACATATCCCATAATCAAATTACAATATCACAAAATCATAAAGATTAATACTGCAATAACATCATCCTCTAAATATTTTTAGAATTTAAAAACCAATAAACCTAAAAAATAACATAAGAAGATGAAAACAAAAATAGCTATGTGTAGTCACAATCATCGCTATTGAAAGCACTAGTTATTCTTCCAACTAACCAAAAAGAAGACGTGCTAGGAATATAAGAAGATGCATTACTCATTACCTTCATCATTGGACAAATTCCAAGTAGCTTGAATTGAATCCAACTCTTCCTTGAGCTCGGGACACTTGGTTCCAATTAACGACACTTGATCTTTTAAGAACTTTACTCTTGCATTCACCTTACATACACCCTTGTAAACTTTTTGAATAATCCTCAAGGTGGTAGGGTCTTCAATATCAAGAGGAGTACCTCTTTGTTGCTTGCGAACATTTTCCGTTATACGCCGAAAGGTACATGGACGAACAAGTTTGGGAACCCCAAGAGAATTTCCAATAAAATCAAGTCCACGATCACGACAAATTTGGCTAATCAAACAAGGATAGCCTAACATCTTTATGTGAGAAGTCATCGTCATCATTTGAAAGATGATAAAACCACAAAGATCAAGATTTGTATTGCCGGATGCAAGGAAGAAGTCCAATTTCGCAAACTTATAACTCCACCAAGAATTCTCCATTGTGGAGGGACAAAGGTTAGAGATACCGAGTTTTCCAAACGCCATTAAAGCAATACTAAGATCATTAGTAGGAAACTTTCCTTGACTCAAAACAACCTTCTTTCCACAAAGTCCAATAGAGATATCATCATATGATGGACGTTCATCACTTGGTCTAGGTAACTGTACGTTGCCCAACGGTATTTCGGTGACCCTTGAAATAAGCTCTCTATTAACAAGGAACCTTTCTCTATTTATCATGGATTTGAATTTCATCTTCTTAAAATCAACATCATGAATGTTGGCATAGAAAATCCTTGTTAGAGAATAAAACCTTCACCAAGGCCATCAAAGATATTCCCAAGATTGAAATTTTTGAAGCAAGATAAATCCTCTTCATGTCCACTAAATATTTCCAATTTCTTTTCTAGAATAAAACCTTTGGAAGGAATCCTATCAAAAGTTCTAGAACAAGAATCATTCGCAAACCTAATTCTAAGAGAATTTTGATCATAAGGAGGATTCAAGCTAGAGGATTTTGAGCTTTTAGAACTCCTTTTCATGCTTCTAGAAATCATCATAAAGAGATATACAAGAGGAAATTACTTAATTGAAGAGAACCTCAAACACCCTTCCTTTTGATTTCTTCATAGAAGCTTTAATGACGGAGAAGCACAAACCCTAGTTCACGTACGCGGACGAAAGATGAGAAAGGAGGAGGTACGCGGACCACCAACATATATATATATATACCCCTCATTCATGGGCTTGGGCTGTACACGAACCGTAACTCACAAGACTTAAGGAAAAATCTTAGCCCTTTCCATATTAGAGGTAAACAACCAACATAAGAGTGGAAGATAACAGAAGCAATAGAAAATTAATCAATCAACAACATAATTGTACACAACTCAAGCCATTTCTTGCCCCACTTCAAGATATGTACAAATGGGAAATAGCCAGTCTTGTTACCAAGAGGCACAATACGCAGAGGAGTTCTCATGCGACACGACTGGTTGATAAGTGTGAACAGTCCCTGTAGTATAATCAAAAAAATAATGATGATAGTCAGGACAGCTGGAGCTTTCTATCCTTCGTTGGTTCGGGCTAGAAGAAGGATATTTCCGATTTATGGGTTGTTCAGTATTAACAATTTTAACACGACCTACACCCTTTTCGGAAAGATTCTTAGACTTAACAGAATTAAGGTTTTCTAAGAATTTAAAAACGCATTCAAACGCTTTAAACATATCTTTATCAATTGATCCATCATGATAGTATTCCTCATAGAGATCAAGAGTTAATCTAGTGAGGTTCCATATCCTTGAGCGTATTGAACGTTTTCCCAATTTTTCCTTCTTTTTATTTTTTCCTTCAGATTGCTTCTTAACATCTAAATCTCCCCTTTTAGATGAAGTAAGATTATCATGAGAACCCAGAGGTTTTAACCATAACAATCTCTGAACAATCTTTAAGGAATTTTGGCGTGCGTTACAAATGCCAGGAGCAAGTTTTCCAAAGAAATCTCCCATAGGGCTATTTATATGGAACGAACAAACACAAACTTATTAGGTTTACCGTGTTTGCCTGCTATGATACCAATTGAAAAAGCGGGGGTCTAACAACACCACCCAATATTTCGCTTAGCAATCTGTATGGACTAACTCCGAAATACTTTGCTAGAGAATCAACTAGACAGTCAGACTCAAACTAGATAAAAGTATCTCAAGGAGTTAATATCTCTCTCTTGATTTGATTTTTACTCAAGCTAACAATAGCGAGTCTTTATAAAATACAAGGAATAACTTGGACGGTACCAAAGACCAATGTCCAAGGATCAATCAATATCAATCAACAACCAAAGGTTGGATTTCCAATTGATGATCACGAACGCACAACCTATATTATTTCAATTATATAAAATATAATGCGGAAAAGAAATAACACAGACACCAGAAATTTTGTTAACGAGGAACCGCAAATGCAGAAAAACCCCGAGACCTGGTCCAGATTAAATACACACTGTATTAAGCCACTACAGACACTAGCCTACTCCAAGCTAACTTCGGACTGGACTATAATTGAACCCAAATCAGTCTCCCACCGATCCAAGGTACAGTTGTACGCCTACGCCTACGCCTCTGATCCCAGCAGGATACTGCGCACTTGATTCCCTTAGCTGATCTCACCCACAACTAAGAGGTGCTGCAACCCAAAATCGCTGACTTGATAATAAACAAATCTGTCTCACACAGAAAAGTCTATCAAAGGATTAATCTTTCTTCCAAAGATAAACCCTAGGATTTGTCCCGTCTTAATATATGAAATCAAGGTGAACAAGAACCAATTGATAATCCGGTTTTATATTCCCGAATAACATCCTAGATTAATCAATCACCTCTCTACAATCCTTTCTGACTACACGGGCGGTTTGTCGAGGAATCACAAACAGTGAGACGAAGATGTTATTGACTTATTTATCTTGCCTATCGGAGAGCTCTCAAGATCTCAAGCCAATCAAATATTGTACTCGTACGATAGAAGATGCAAGATCAGAGCAAAAAACTACGATAAAAGTAGTATCGGTCTGGCTTCACACTCCCATTAAAGTATTTAAGTCGTTAACCTGGTTTTAGAGAAAAAAACCAAAGGTTAAAGGAGAATCGACTCTAGAAAGCGCACTAGTATCACACAAACGTGTGGGGATTAGTTTTGCACAATGCTAGATGTCTCCTTTATATAGCCTTCAAATCAGGGTTTTGCCTTAGTTACAAAGCAATTCATATTCACCGTTAGATGAAAACCTGGTTTAGATTAAAGCTAATATTTCTCAACCGTTAGATCGAAAACTTAGCTTGTCACACACACTTGGTAGACATTTACTGGGTTTGTGAAAACCATGCCCAAACGTGTACGTGTATGTTGGTTCAACATAGTAACCCAAAAGGTTAACCATATGAGCATTTCATATTACCCTAGTTCTTCTTCACCATAACTAGTTCAATTGACTCAAATGAACTAGTTAGAGAGTTGTTCAATTGCTATGAGATCTTATGTAACTACACAAGACACAATTCAAACAAAGATGATTGAATCGGCTCATGAACTTTATAGCCACGGTTTGCATAAAGCATTCCTTAGTAATTTAAGTTTCATGTTCTGGCACATCTTTAGATCATAACCACTTAAGCTCACAAACAAGTTCGCGGACTTAAGACAACCGGTGGAGTTTTCCAAACTCAGCAGAAAATCTCGGCAAAGAGACTTTCGCCAGTTCACAGACTAGGTTCGCGGACTTACACGCAAACGATTTTTTGGAAAATCCCAGCAAAATTCTCGGTCGAGAACTTCCGTCAGTTCGCGGACTGGGTTCGCGGACTTGGCAAAGCCAATTCCTCCGGTTTCTTTCAATCAACAAAGTTCGAAAACTTCGGATTAAGGAATACATGGTTATGTAATCTAAACTCTCATTCCAGTCATTGTTACATTCTCAGAGGACGTTATATAGCCGTTATTCACAGACCGTTTCGCGTCAGAACAATTCTCAAAGTAATTGAAACTTTTTATGACTTTCGTCACTAGGTGAAGATAAAATTGATCAAAGCGAAACGCTTTACCAACACATGATTTCGATATATAGATATGCGAGATATACTCGGCTCGAAATATCAAATGTGTATGATCCAGTCTATATAACATACGACTTTTATCTCATAAGAAGTAGGAGATAGAAGAGATAGACTTTTGAGTGATAGATAAGTTCAAGTCTCCACATACCTTTTTGTTGATGAAGTTCCACGGTTCCCCGAGTAGATCTTCGTCGTTGTATGATGAATCGCCATGAAGTACTTGAGCTCAACTACACTTTTATATCCTACTCCCAGACTTAGCTACGTAGGCTAGAAATCAAGACTCATAGTTTTGATCACTAACATTGACAAACATGCTTGAGATAGCAACGCATGCGAGGTCGACCGAGCTATGCTCTAACACTTAACATTCAAGTTTGGGGGAAAATGAATGTTTGAACAAACTTCCTTCAAAGCAATACATCGTATGAAGTTAATATGTCGCCTTGGAAATGTTGAAGGTGTGGCTTCCTCTTCGAAAGGTGTATCTCTATAAGTGGAATATTTTTATGAAGAAAGTATTGTACTTGTGTACACAAACTTCCACATCATAGACTCTTTAGTGGTGCTCAAGTACTTCTGAGTTCAAAAGGTCAAATTAGAGTCGAATTGGTTTAGTCAAAGTTTGATCAACTATTTGGTCAAGACCCGGTCTATTGGGTTGACAAGGTCATGTTTATATAATGAATATAAACATATATGGTCCTTTATATATGAAATATTCAGGCCCATTGATAATAAGTTTGAAACTATTAGCATATGAGCCCAAAACATATCATTAATCCTAAAAATTAACATAATTCTTCTTTCAACTGTTCTGATCGACAGACAAATGCGTCATCGTCTGATCATGATGGAAATTTTACAGTAAATGAATCACAATGTTCCAAAAAACATATTAAAATTTCAAAGACATACAACGGCTTGATAAAAATATATTTATGACGCCGTATGACTGTTCCGATTCACGTTTCTGTGGACACAGCAGGAAATATCACACACTTTGAAGTACTTTCCATGGTTGGATCTTTATCAAATTTTTACAGTATCTCCATGAGGATAAAATATACCACATATAAAAATTACAGAATAATCCAACGGTTAAAGTTATACGCAACCTAGGTATTTCGACGCTCTCATAATTAGGGTTTTCTGAACTAAGACAATTCTATTAAAATCAGAATTTGGAGATTGCATCATATTCAAACTTGATTGAAATTTTAACATAGTAAATAATGACTAATTTGGTAGAACATATATACTAAATTTTCATGAAAATCTAACGGTGAAATATCTACGTTTGATAATCATGCTTTCGTGGAACCCTAATATATACTATGAAACGAAATTTCTTTGTTAAAAAGAAATACCTGGTAACACATCCATGGAAAAAGAATCAACCGATCCAATATATATTTGCGGTATATCTTCGTGCATGATAACGTGTTGGAGTAACAATTAGAGAAGAAGAAAAATTTCTTATAGATAAAGAGGCATCATCTATTACATAAACATAATATTCTTTATATATATGTAAGGGAAAACCTAGTCATAATGGGCCGCACATCCATGGTTCATAGGCCCTATAACATTAAAGGAATAATAGAATGCGATACAAGATGGGAGCCCAAATACCCCAGCTCAAATAACATCTTTTTTGTTTTTGTGTGTGGAGCATTTACCATAAAGTGCTTAGACCATCTATGCTACACTTATAAAGGATGTAATGAAGTTAGGAAATGACTAACTTACCCTTTATTCTAACTTTAATTTACAACTAACATAATAACCATCTAAGTCTAATTTTATATAATCTAATCGGATCATACGTCATTAACAAAATAAACAATCAAAACCCAATTTAGGTAACTGAAGTCTAATTTTATATAATCTAATCGGATCATACGTCTAATCGGAAATCCATTTTTCCTTGATAGAAGAAGAAACAAAAGAAGCCTTTCTTTCTTCTATGAATGAATGAATTGAAGAAGATTTGTATGGTTACTATATAACTTTGAAATTAAAACCACTAACTTTACCTGTAGACAAAATCAAGATCGAAACTGAAGTGGTTGCACAACAAAAGAAATTGGGTTTCTTTCAAACACGAAATTGGTTGAACAACACTAAATCTGATTTCTATTCGAGGTTTAATAGAGGTTGGTTTTAAGATTTTTTTTTAAGAACCTCAGATAAAATAGTTTGATGGTGGTGGGTTTTCAGTGAAAAAGGTTCTGATGATGGCGGATTTCACAGAAGAAATTTCATGGTGTGATTTTTTTCCTCTACTGTGGAGTTTTTGTGAGAGCGAGAGAGTGTTAAATGAGTCAAGTGAGAGATGAATGAAAGAAGAAAGATGAAGGAAATAAAAAAATATTTTACTCGATAATGACGAAGTACTCTTGCTTCATCTCATCCGTTCCAACAAAGAAGTTAATCCTAACCACAAGATTGTGCCGGCGAAATGACACTACCTGCGTGTCCTTGTACAAGTCAACCAAAGTCCAACCACTATAACAACTTGGCTTTAGTCAGAGACAAATACCATAGTGTCGCTGTGAAAGTCAACTAAAGTCCAAACACAACGACAATTTGACCTTAGTCAGCACATGTTTCATATGTGGCGGTTTCGCAACTTCTGTATTGTGCTGTTTCGTTATGTCCTAGATAGCCTTTTTTCCACTAGTGTCTGCAACTCAGCTTCTATTTGCGGGTGATATGTGGTTTCCATTTTCCTTAATACTCTGCTTGAATGGTCGTACATCCTTCCTAACATCTAACCTGTGACATGCAACATCAGGATCTATACCTGGGATTTCATCCATGTCCCATGCGAAGACATCGCTATATTCTTTCAGAAGTTTAATTGTTTTTTATTCTTCTTCTGCTCCCGTTCCAGCTCTTATCCTTATCATCTTGGGTTCCTCTTATGTACCTATGTTGACCTCTTTAGTTGGCTCAGCTGCAATAAAGTTCGCCTTTGATTCACCTAGTGGGGATGGCCCTTTGATTTCTTTCGCTGGTGCTCCCTCTTCATCTATTTCGCTTGGTATTCCTCGTCCTTCTTTCGCTCGCACCATGTATACCCTAAGCTCTTTTTCTTTCTTTAGATGCTTCGCCTTTCTCCATCTATCTTTTCGCTTTTTTGCTCTTCCCTCATAGTTCTTAACATCTAACTGGTTACAGGCTTTCGCTCTTTCCGTGTCACCTGCAATTTCTCCTATGCCACTCGGCATCGGGAAACGTAAGCATTGATGTAAGGTTGATGCTACACCCTTTATACCACGCAACCGCGGTCTTCCCAGGAGCATGTTGTACGGTGACTCCACATCTACTACACACAATGTTACCTGCACTTATATCTTTCCTAGTGGCAAATTTATAGTTACCTCCCCTTTTGGCTTTGAGACTGCTTTGTTGAAACCGTGGATGTTGTATGTAGACGGCTTTAAATCTGCATCGTCGTATCCCATGTTCTTAAAGGTGCGATAGAACAAGATGTCGGTTGAGCTCCCGGTATCTATCAAAGTTCCTTCGATCGCCCATTCCTCTGAAGCTTTCGCATCTTTATCCTTCTCCCACTTTCGCGCGGGTATAGTTACTACCAATGGATCTGTTCGTCCCCAGCTTCCTTGTGGTATATCGTCCGCTTCGAACATGATCTTCTGTTTTTCCCATTCGTGCAAGGGCGACATCTTCTCGACATTCGAGATCTTCCTTCCTTCATAATGCTGCTGCCGTAAAGCTTCAGAAAGTTTACAATAGTTACTGGATACATACAGAGAAATCTCACAGATTGCACAGTTGTGCTATTTTATAATCTATTTTTTTTCAAATGCTAGTTTTGATATTTTATGCTGATTTAATCTGGTTTCCTCGCAAATGTTATAGGGGGAAAATCCTCCTCCTCCCATGGAAGGATATGGGTCGTATGTATGGCTGGCTAATCACAAGAGTGCATTTATTTCTTTCGGTGAAGCAACTTACTGCAGAGGATCTCCTCCCATTAAGACTGAAATATTGACCAGCTTAGCAATTCTTGTTGGTTCTTGAACTTCTATCTTAGTTTAGTTTTTATTATGATATTGTGATTCACCTCCGATCAAAAAATATTGTGATTTACCTTGGTACTTTGCTTATGCCAAGTTTATGATAATGAGATATCTAATTGAGATTCTACTCATGTACTTTAGCTTGTTATCTGTTTGGTGTGTGTATGTTTCTAAGCTGGAAAATCAAAATGAAAGCTGAATGTCTTGCATTTTGGAAGCAGGCAGGTGGTACAAAGAGCTGCAAATCAGGTTAGCTGTGCAAAAACATAGTGGTGTTACTGGTGTTTATTAATGGCTCATCATTAATAACTATTGCCTTGGAAAATGAAGATATATTGATTGATGCTGAAAACATGTTAACCGTCTTTAATTTGGCAGTGTAGTTAGTCCTAAAGTTTGTTATAAGGCAACTGATAAGATTGCCAAATTCAGTAGAAAATTTAGTATTACTATTGTCTAGTACGATATTTTGACAATGATAACATTTTGAGCTAATAAAAATGAAAACAACCAATTTTATTCATTTTGTCTGGGAGAACTTGGTACATGAGGATATCTTCAAAGGCTTTATTTGCTAACAAATTTTGCAACACCGTTTCGAAATGCAAAAAGACAACAGGTGTGCATTGATATTGGTCATCGATATAAATCCCGACGACTCTATACTAGAGATGCATCTGCCATAATTGACATTACTCTTTCCTTAGCAAATGATTTAGTCCAGAAATAAACTTCACTATGTATTCTTCATGAAGACCATGGTTCGAAAAAATGCTTTCACCCATTTGCATTGCTTTTAGCCGAAGATGTTGCCCCTCTTGCTCTACCATTACTGTCTTTGTGGATCTCGCAATTTCCTCTTTCGTAAAAGAACCATCTTCATTTCTTTCAACTTCATGACCAATTCCTTTTTCTACTAGAAACCTGGCATTTAATCCTTGATCAAGCATCATTGGCAGTAGAATCTGAGCATGGCCAAAAAAGAGAGTCTCTATAATAGATCCCCATCCAGAGTGAAACAAACAACCTCCAATTGCAGTATGACTTAAAACCTCTACCTGTGAAATCCATCCTAAGCATACAAAGCCTCTGCCTTTGGTTCTATCCTCGAAACCAGTAGGTAATAATAGACTTAATTCATCAATTCCTTCGGGTTTCCTTAGTATCCACGAGAATGGTAACCCGGAAAGTTCCAATCCAAATGCTAGCTCATGAATTTCATCAATACTCATTTTGATTCACTTCCAAATCCCACGAAAACAACTGATTTTGGTTGTTGCTTGTTTAACCAACAAAATATTTCAGAATCAGAACTTTTAGCTGAATTATCAGAAGCCTTCATCGCCAAACTCTGTGCAGGAGGTGGTAGCAAACCAATTGGAATAACAGGTTTCTGGTAAATATCTCCGAGTAGATTCAAATAGTCTCCATCAACTTCTACACAGCTTCTAGCTAAAATGAAGTTACAACCTCCCACAGCTTTTGCATGTCTTTGACCTGTGGACAGTCCAGTTATGTCTGGATTGTTAATATGTTCGCTCATAATAACAGCTTCATGGAATCGGTATGAAGCGGTCGAAGGAAAAGAAATCCATCCCGGTACTTGTGCAAAATCCTGAGGGGTTCGTCGGTGATTGTTATTTGATTCCTTGTATACCGATGGCGGTCCAGCATAGGCAAGCATTGGGGTTGAATAGACACTGAAAAAAGCAGTAGGAATATCGAGTTTAGTTCCTACATCCGGTATCCAGCAATTGATAAGATCGTATATTGTCAAATCTGGTTCGATCCGCTTCAAAAGTGTTTCAACTGGCGCTTGTAATTCATCATACACTTTCTTAAGATACTGAGTTTGCTCTCCATCTTTCAAATCAACAGTTGCTTCACAACCTGCAGGTAAGTTATCGACCGAAGGCAAATCAATCGATATGAGATTGATACGACTCTTCAAACTTGGTGGCTGGATTGATGGTAATCTTTTGATAATACTTGGGGTGGATATGAAAGATATTTGAATGCTATCACTCTTGGAAGCTAAACTCTTTGATAACTCTAGAAATGGTATAACATGACCAAAAGCTAACCATGGAAATAACACAATATGATATTCATTTTCTTTAATCTCCATGAAAGAAGGAAGTTTGATGAAGTAGCAAGTATGAGAATAGTTGGTATACATACAAAAGTAGATACATATTTCATCTTTATAGATCAGTACTCAAATTATATTCTATTATGGCTGCTGCATTTCTTGTCCAATTGGTATTTAGTTATTAGTGCGTGAGTCGCATTTTTTTACATACATCATACCCTGCAGTTGTCTTATTTACAGGCGGTTTTAGTGTGACTTTGTCTAGAATGACCGACTAATGCCATTGCCAGTTGCATATAATTTGCCAAATTTTAATCATTTGTTATCGGAATCGAATCAAATTTGATCTAATTGACAAGATTTGTCTTGGATACGTGTGCCCTACAAGACTAATGAATAATAATTAATAACTTTTTACTGACATCAAAATAAACACCACAATAACCAAATCTGCTCAAACAGATGCGGGAAAGGAGGTGGCTTTGAGCCATTTATTAGGTGAACTTGTAATTATTTTTAACGGAAAATGGGTCATTTGTCAAAATATTTTTAAAACATGGTTCAAATGGACGAGTAAAAATTATTATGAGTGAAATGGACATCAAAAAAATAGTAAGGATGAAACTGGATTCATCCTGACTTAAACTTAAAAAATAACAACGATGAAACTGGATGCATCCTGATGTAAATTAAAAATAAGAAAAAGTATTTGAAAATGGGTAGGATGAAACTGTTTACATCCTGACTATTTTTAAATTTTGTCCATTTAAACAGTATCAAAATCTAAATGTCCTTTTCACCCAGGAATTGTTGATTTTGGTCTTTTTAACCAATTTTGTGTATTTTTAACTATTCGTTTCAGATTTAGATTTAAGATTATCCCGTTTGGCTTCTATTAGTTATTGCCGTTGTTTTTTCTTCTTTCCCAGTCTACGAAGTCTCCCGTTCTTCGTTAAGTACAAAAGAACAAAGTAGGGATTTTGAGTTCTATTAAAACATGTTTAATTTCTTCTTATACTTATCTGAAATACGAATTTTCTTGTGTGACATAAATCAAGAAGCATTGTGGAGATTGAGTCGAAAGTTATTATTGAGAACAAATATTTCTCGGTTTTCATATTTTAAGTTGCCCTATTTTCCAATGTATTGATTTTCTACTGCCAGCTGGGTTGCACGCATACGAAAAAATTGGTGAAGCATCCGCGTCTGACAAGTGAGGTGAACAGGATGCGCATACTCCGAGTGTCAGACGTTCCCTTGTGAATCATGTTAAGCGATATTTATTACATTTTAAACTTACATATAACATCAAACTACATTTTAATAAGCGATAACAATAACATCAAACTACATCAGATCCAGTGACATTATCTCTATAGAGTTCATGGCATTCAAAATGCTTAAACTCTCTTCCGTTTTCTTCAATAAACTTGGTATGAGCAATGTTTTTTCTGTAAAACAGATAAACAATAAGTTAGTTAAGATATTATGATGTTTATCAGTGAGGACAAAGGTATTAAGATACTCACCAGTTCTTCGTTGGATAATCCAGAAATTGGTACGGTGAACTATCCACAAAACTTCTGTATAATGTATGACATCATTAGTGATGAATGAAAATCTTAGTTCTAGGCTCTTACTGTTTCTTATGGTTTCGTTCCGCCACGCTACAAAACATTCCAATACTCTTAGTTTCCCAGAAATAATCACTGTTCATTGGTCTCTTCATACGATGTAACCAACATCGAACAAGAGTAACATATTCTTCCATTGTAAAGACCGGGAGAGGCATTCTAGTGCAGTACATCAATGCTTGAGATGAACCATTTTTAAGAATGTTGAAACGAGCTTCGTGAAGAAAAGATTTACCGTGAGCTTCCTCCCAATTATCATGAGATGTTTGGGTCACTTCAGCTTCAGTTACACCGATGAACTTTTCTCGATCAATTTCCCTTACAAGAGCAAGAAATGGCTTGACTGCAAACCTAATTTATGGAAAACGATCATACACTCGACGAGCATCTCGGTTTCCCAATTTCCCCGTCAGTAAGATGAACATTGTAAAAATGTTATCCCGGAAAAAAATGTCCTGATAGCCCATACCAAGAATTACCCTATGCAAAGTAGGATTTGCATATAGTTAAATCCTCTTCTTCAGTAAACTTAGGACCACAAATTCTAACAAACATTTCTGCAGAGTGAGAGAGATTAAGAGTTTTAGAAAGAAATAATAAGAAGAAGACGTAAATTTGGAGATGAGAAGAGTGGAATTTATAGGGTGAGAAAGAAAATAAAGTCGTTGGAAATGTAGTCGTTGGCGGTCAAAAGCAAAACCGCGCGACTTTACTTTGACCACCCATCTGAATTACCAATGGCTATTTCTTTTTCTTTTTTTTTGTTATAAATACAACACTAGGTTTGATTCTTAACCAAACCAACAAATTTTTTTCTTAGACAACAACATCCACCATGTTTTCTAAAGGTAAAGAGAAGCAAATATTATGTGTCGGAGCAAAAGAGGTTTGTCCATTATGTTTCATGGATAACCAAAGTCTTATGCAATGCCCTTAGAGGTATTCAAAGTGTCCGCGGGAAGGTTTTTCACGCATCAGAATGATGATTGAATCACAACCAAAAAAGCTCAGGTATTTGCAATGTCAAGATCCCAACTGTCCAGAGGAACCACATATGCTAGATGATGCTATGAAGGTTAAAGAAGAAGAAGAAAATTTTGCAACACTCTACAAAAACATCAAACTTAAATCCAAACTGAAGAAGAATTTATTACACCAAGAGAATTATAGAGATGAAGAAGACATATCAATGGATTATGGAGATCACGGATACAAACATTGTCCACAGACAATCAATGGATGCTCAAAGCCCGATTGCAGTTTTTTTATGCATTTGTGCACTTCTACCGAAGAAGACATATATGGAAGGAATTTCTGGAAATGTCCTTGGTGTTTTTTGGTGGAGTGGGCTGATTAAATTTGAAGGACAAATCGATTCACTATGGTATTATGTTATTTAGTTTGGTGTTTATTTTGTGTTATGATTATCTAAACCAAACATGTGGATGTCTTCACATTTGCACCATCAATATTATAACTAATTTAAACCTTTCTTATAAATAAAAACATACTACATTGGATTAAACAACTATATCATACATGAGAATAAAGGAAATACATTAAATTAAAACATCTACTACATATGTGTCAATTCTCGTCCTCATTTAATGGCTGGGTGGTGGAATTCCTAGGGCGATGTAGGGATCAAATTTTTTGAGCACCCTAAGATTGTTGAAACAAGCCTGGAAGTCGAAAGGTCCGCCGTGAGATACTTCCCACATCGCTAGTTTTTAGGGTTCCACTTCATTTACAGCTTCACTGTCGAGTTTATTTTTGTGATTGTGCACTAGTACAACTACGAATTCCGATACATGACGACTAAGTACAGTAAAACGATGCGATAATTCGCCAGAATCACTCCCATAAATGTTCCCGTTTCAGCGATGAACATTCGCCTGAATCACTTCCATTAATGAACAGGATAATGTTCTTACACACTAAATAAGTAATGATTAAACCCTACAACCAACGGATAGATAGCGAATACGTGCTATTATATATCCCAGAGGTTCTCTACTAACTAATTAGGGAAACAATTATGATGACACCACAGAAAGGACTAGAGGCAGACAGGGTGCCCATAAGGACTCAGATGGACCATGACATTGCCTTCCCCTAAACAGAATCCTTTTCCTCAAGGTCATTCATATCCTTCTTCGATTAATAGCCAAATATAAAAATATCGGTATTTAAGAAAATATCTCATAGAAGATTTCCATAATGGGTAATTTGTCCCATTAAATCTTGGTGGTACGTTAACTAAATCAGCCATTATATTCACTTCGTATAGGTTGGATCGCACCAAATACAGATTGTTAGATCTTTTCGTGTTTTCCTGCTCTGATACCAATTGAAAAAACGAGGGTACCCAAATATACCACAATTTTTTTGTTTCAACCTATAAGTCCTCTTACCAAGTGTGATCGTCTATATATGGACAAAGTCGAGACAATACAACAACTTCGGTATTCACACTTTGTGTGATCGTATATGGATATGGGATCGAGACAATACAACAATCAAAGTGTGATACTTTATTATAATACAAATTATAATGCGGAAATCAAAGTAAAAGACACAGCAAGATTTTTTAACGAGGAAACTGCAAATGCAGAAAAACTCCAGGACCTAGTCCAGATTTGAATACTCTCAGAATTAAGCCGCTATACAAAATATAAACCAACTTCGTACAGTTGAGACCAAGCATACTAACCCTAGCTACTTAGTTCCCTCAGTATCCCTGCGCTTCCGACTTCAAGAGTCACGCACGGGTGCAATTCCTTTGGATCGTATTCCAAACAGTAAAGGAACAACAAATACGTTTGGTAACAACTCCTTAGATTCTTTTTCAAGATAAAGATATCTTAAGCCATACACAAAGGATCTTCCGTTTAATCAAATAAACTCCTTTGCCTGGTTAGATCAATCTAACTTTAACAATCGAAATAATCGAGTCTAGATTTGCAATCAATCAATATAGATCTCAAAGAGAAACTATAAAATGATGCCGATCCCACACAACTAATCAATCGAGCAAATCTGATCCCACACAAGATAGGAAAACCAATAAGAAATCTTCTTCATCTTCAAATCTTATTTAATCTTCAATAACCTGCACAACACCACTTGAATCTCTTGTGATCAATCACACACATAAGGGAGTATGTTAACAATGGATTATTGATGGCTCTCTAAAAGAGTCACAGAAATGATTCCTGCAAGTGCACAGGGTCTAGTGTATAGAACAGGGCAAGCAGGGTTTGTCCACAGGGACAAGGTGGGCAAATATTTGCTATTTTTAGTTTCTTGCTTCTTTTGCTAACTTGTTCTTAGGGGCAGTGAACAATGAGGTTGTGTGGTGTTATTAACACCACAGTGGACAATTGATGGGCTATAAAGACAGCAATGGAACAAGAGAAAAAAAATTAAGGAAAACAGAAAAATAAAAGTGGACAGTGAAGGTGGATGAGTGAAGATGTTATGGATGGAATAGGTGAGAACTAGGGGTTTGAATCCACCTTAACTTCTACAATGTATTCTCCTATAGAAAGTTAAACCCAACTCAACTATGATATGATTCCAAAGCACTAATTGTCTGATTAAGGCACAACTAGTCAAAAGCTTATCTATCTAGCATGAGTTGCAATTTATCAACAGCTTATGCATCTAACTACAATGCATACATGGCATGCAATGTTAAAGTAAGGTGATGACGAACCAAGTTCAAGTAATTCCTAAACTGGTTTAACATTCAAGAGCAATATGACAATGTACTACACAGCAGAGATTAAAGATTCATCCATTCCCTAGCAAGTAAAGCTAGAACATGTTAGACATTGATATTGAAATTGAAACACTAAACATTCAAGAACAACTTATACTAACAGTGGATTGAAAATTATAATTGCAAAACAAAAGGAAACCTAAAATTATTCTACTGATGCTCTGGTTAATCCAGGCATGCCTCTACATCACACCCAATATCCCCTTTTATACATGCAACATCAAAATATCAAAATCCCCAAAAATTAGGGTTTCACCTAAATCGAAATTAAATCATACCTACTTTCTGAAAACACTCAATAACGTCGACCCATTCTTCTATTGCGTCTTCTGTGTCTTCCCATGCCTTTAATTTGTCCATTGATGCCTACCAACTATTCTCTCCAATTTCACACACAAACGGCTAGGGTTTGGGGCGATGTGAAATTGAAAAGGCTAGTTGAGAGACATAGAGGTGATGATGGACTTAGGGTTGGTGGTAAGTGGAGTTAGTGGTGGTTGTGGTAGTGGCAGAGAGTTGGTGGCGGAGCAGGTGGTGGAAAAGGTGGTGGTATGGCGTCTGTAGAGGAATGGAGAAGATGGAGTCGATGGAAAGAAGGAGGGGAGTGTTTGGCGATGGGTATAGGGTTAGGTTGCTCGAGTGTGAGGCGGGCTCATCAGATTTCGATGTTAGGCGAGTGATAGGCGTTTGATCGATACATCTGAAATGCATCCAACGATAAGATGGAACATAGCCTTCAGCGACCGTCGGATGAAGAGATACAACGAAACTAACGGCGTGAGATGGAGTTAGGTGTTGTAGTGTTGGGCAGGAAATTCAGACTTTGATGCACGAAGAGGAGGCGACCGTTGGATGATGATATGGATCCAATCTGACGGCTACATGAGAAGTGAGTTATGGATTTGGGTTTTGGTTTGGGAGATAAGTTGGGCTTGGGATAATTCTGAGCCCATTTCTTCTTTAAGAACAATTTCTTCCTCTTCAAGCCCACTTCTAGCCTTTTGGTCTTGTGCACAACATTCTTCGCGGCTTCCTTGTGTAATTCCTCCCGGCTTTTCACCATTCTTCAGCTCTTTTCCGCTCCGCAAGTTATCCAGACTTTATTTATTACCTAAAAATGCAAAATTAAGTAAGAAAAATATTTATTCTTGAAAACAATGAAAATACAGAATATGGGATAAAATGTAGAATTAATGCACAAAAGATGAGTTAAATGCCAAGAAAAATATATAGAAATATGCACTTTTTAGCACTCATCAATTATCACAAGATGTTTTTAGATCTAACAACAGTTTTAAAAATCATGTCGATACTTCGATCTAGTTTAAGTGAATCTTATATCAAAAGAGAAGTTTCTCAAGAATAAACAAACTAGGTGAAATCAAAGTTTCAACAACCGTTACTCAATCAAATTAGTCGAAAACTAATAACACTGTAATTATCTAGTTTCCCACCAACGGTAGTCGTAGAGCTTCTTGATCCCATAAAAGTCTTTAAAAGCGCGGTAGTAAGAAATTTCACATAATTAGGATACTTTCCTCTCCGAATAGACGGCTCCACTAGAAACAACAAGAAATGAAATTTTCCTGGCTCTGAGGATGTTTGATAGAAATGCGTACTTAGGTATTTATAGACCAAGGATGTTTGGACATCAAGGAATTTCAAAAACCGAAAATACTCTCAAGATATGCAATGAATGGCAAAATTCGGTTTTCATAATTCCAATAAAAGCTTGTCCAATATTTTCGAAATCTCTCAATAGAAAATCTCAAATTAGTAAATGCACATTACTAATTTTTATTCTCTAGAGATATGCATTTAATTTCTGGTAATTAAAGCATATAAAACCAAAAACCTTAATTCAAGTATTCTCAATTTATTTCGGCACAAGATTACCTTGAGTACTAAGGAATATCTTTGCACAATAAATGATAAGAGTTACTGATCGTGTTCAAAGTATGTTAACATCTTTTCACTGTAAATCCTTATTTCATATTTACATGGATTTACATTCTTGGAATCGGTTATACCACACTTCCAAACAAGTTTAGAATTGGTTTCCCTATATTCCAAGACAACTATGTGATTGATCAAATACCAAATCACATACATGGGTTCAATCGGTGCTACCAATCACTAGGATCGGTTATACCTCAATATGGAAATACTTGTGATCGATCACACCAGTTACCAGGTTCGGTTACACCAATTAGCAGGACCGGTTACACCAATTATAAGGATCGATTGCACATACTCATGATCGGTCACACCAATTACTAGGATCGGTCACACCAATTACAAGGATCGATCATACCAACATATGGTGATTACTTAGGATCGGTTACACCAATTAATAAAAACCAGTCATACCAAATCATAAGTCATGCATTGTGATTAGTTATACCAAGATACATAACATAAGTTAAGATCGGTTCTACCATCTGACACATATTGGTCATCCAAAGATTTGCAATAAATAGCCGGACCAATAATCCTAATGATTTCCTTTTCGATTTATAGAACAAGTTCATGAATGTAATTCCTTTAAACAAATGTAAAACATTGTTTACTAGGATGAAATCTTCACCATAACCCATTCACATAATCATAACAATATATACAAGATTATGTCAATGTCATATCTACGAAGTTCAAAAGATAAGCATTATACTTCGTAGTCTAATTCCCTAATACTATGATCATATTATTATGATCATGTCACATCACTAGAGTATTATACAATATATGCAGTCTATACAGCTTCGCAGTTATGTTTTCAATATAGCACGACTTGAAAGATACGTTAGGGATGAAACAGTTCAAGTCAATATTACTAACTTCAAGTGGAATTAAAGATGATGTCGTCGTTGTAGTTCTCTACTTCTTCACATTCTTCAGGTCTTCGGAGTAATACTTGTATGTCTCAACATTCTTAGACTTTCTAGTCTAACCTAAAGGAAGTTGACTTTAGTATTTAACCAAGAGACTTTAGATGAGTATTGACACACTGAAATATGACAACCAAACTTGACATACCAATGCTTGGTGAGTTCAACCGAGCTATGCTCTAACAACAACTACAGAGAAAATAGTTGGATCTGGCTTCATGAATCCCAAATGAAGTCTTCAATTCGTTAACCTAATAATGGTTTTGGAAAAACCTAGGATAAAGGAGTATCGACTCTAGTTTACAACTAAGACACAGTAAGTGCCTGGATTAGGTTTTATAGTTGCTAGAGTTTTCCCTTATGTAGTCTTTCAAATCAGGATTGCTTACAATCAAAGCTAAGATAGCTTAGTAACAAAATATTCAATATTCACCGTTCGATGAACTCATGATTTGATATTCAAGCTAAGTCTGTGTAGTGTCTCCTAAGCTAGCAGCTGACTAAACCAAGAGATTAACTAAATAAAGAGGCACTAAGAATCTAAATTATAAACTTAAGCATTCAATTAAGAAATCTGCTTCAAAACTTGGCCCAAAAACTAGCCCTGCTCTGAAATATATAAATACAAGAACTCCTCTAAAATGATACATATACATTAGTGTTCTGGTTTGCAAATAAAATATAAACACAAATCAAAAATAGCGGAAGTTATCTAACTATCGTTATTAACTCCTCGAAGCTTTCATCGCCACGTGCACTTCTTGATCTGTCTCTCAAACTGAAAGTGGAAATGGGTGAGCATATCATCCCTAAAAGGGGTGCCCAGTAAGAATAACATATAATTTTTAAGTAAACATCGACATGATCTGGAAAAAGATACATGTTTTCCTAAACATTAAAAGACAACCAACTCACTGAATTAACCAACATGTATATGGAACTAACTCCTTCTTTATTTCTGTGGTGACATTTACACACCGGATTGGTGACAATTACACACCAACCATTATTTCTGCGGTGACATTTACACACCGTAATACTGGTGACAATTAACACTTAGCTAGTTTGTGGGTGAATGTACACACACGTAATATTGGTGATAATTACACACCTAGATACTCTGGGTGACAATTACACACCCAAATGTGCATGAAAGTATAAATGAAGGAGCGTATCATATATACCACATAAGGAAATTCTTATTTCCCAAAAATTCATAAAGACGAATCAAACATTACCGTTCCTTTTCAAACAATGGAAAGATTAAAAGAAATAACAGAACTGTCGGAATTCAAATTAAACAATGCATGGAATGCATAAACGAACAATGCATGAGTTTGTTAAACATAAACTTTTGTAAAAGAAACAACAATGGTTACAAAAGAGTTAAATGAATCCCACCTCTTTTAATGACAAGCCACACCTACCTCGAGATCCACGATCCACTGGTTCATCCTTTGAATCGATCGTTGTTAATAACTAACTGTTAATCACACAAGAAGTCTAAGAATCTAACCAAAATGGCTCATACAATAATCATATAGTTCTATCTAATGGTTCTAGGCCCATTTATGGTTCTACAACTTTTCATTAACTATCTTTAGCATAACTGAGATTTACTAATTCAATTGGATTGATTCTATAGTCCATTAGCTAAGTATTATGAATCTCTATATAACTTGTAGAGGAAGCCAAAGGCTAAATCAGACCATAAGAGCAATTCCTATGGCAATGGCCAAACACGAAAATTTGTTCAGCCAGGTGGATGGCCAAACTCGGTTTTCCACTATGGGAAAACACTGAGCGTTAGAACAATAGGCGCGCGACCTAGATGAAAACGCTGGCGCTCGATGGCAGAACATTGGCGTCCAACACAAAAACGCTGGCGATAGGCAGAGGGACGCTCCGTCACTAGGGATATCACCAGAGTTTTTGATGCTGACGCCAACGTATAGTTTTTAAATTTTCGAATTTTACTTTTTCCCTTTATAAATTACCATCATCTTCCAACAATTTACTCACACCAAAATTCACCTGAATTTTCTCTTCTAAAAATGGTTGAAAAGGCGATCACACTTTTTTGCGATGCAAAACTTGAAGCTGTTGTTTCTAAGATATGTGGGAGTTTTAAATATATTGAAAATTGTAAAAGGGAAGTGCAAGTTTTAGAAGTTGCTCCAATAAAATGTTCCTCTAAAAGGAAAAGAAGAGCTCCGGTTTTGAAAGTTAACAACAAAAAATTCAAAAAAAAAAGTGAAACTGTCAAAGAGCGCGTCGAATGGAAAATACGTCAAATGAAGATAAACAGGAGGCCAAAAATTGTACTTGATTTTTATTGAAGTTTTTATCAAAGTCTTATGTAATGTCCTTGGATGTATTCAAAGTGTCCGCAAGATGGTTGTTCACGAATCAGAATGGTGATTGAATCATAACCGGAAAAGCTCAGGTATTTGCAATGTCAAGATCTCAATTGTCCATAGGAACCACATATGCTAGATGATGCTATGAAGATTAAAAAACAAGAAGAAGAAAAGATCGCAACACTCTGGAAAAACTTCAAACTTAAAGCAAAATTGAAGAAGGAGTTATTACACTACAAACATTGTGGATATGGAGATCACGAATACAAACATGGTCCACAGAGAATCATTTCATGCTCAAAGCCCGGTTGCAGGACTTTTATGCATTTGCGGACTTCTTCTGAAGAAGACACATATGGAAGGCATTTCTGGGAATGTCCCAGGTGTTATTTGGTGGAGTGGGCTGATTGAAGTTGTAGGACAAATCGATTCACTATGGTATTATGTTATTTAATTTGTTGTTTATTCTGTGTTATTGCGATTATCTAAAACCATCAATATCAAGTAATTTATGTTTTTCTTCGATTAAACATTTCACCATCAATTTCATAAATAAAAACATACTGCATTGAACAACCACATCATACATGAAAATAAAAGAACATTAAATTAAAACAACAACTACATATGTGTCAATTCTCTTCGGGTGGTGGAATTCCTAGGGCGATGTAGGGATCGTATCTGTTGAGTACCCTAAGAATGTTGAAACAAGAATGGAAGTCGAAAGGACAACCGCGGTGAGATTTTGGCCACATCGCTAGAGTTCTGGGCAACACTTCATGTTCGGCTTCACCATTGAGCTTATTTTGGTGATTCTCCATTAGTTGGGCGACGAGCTCCAATACATTCATACTAATTACATTAAAACGATGCTGCAATCCATGAGAAGCACGCCCATGGATGTTCCCAGTTTCAGCGGTAAACATTCTGAAAACTCTCCCAGAAAGTCAACGTTGAATCGACTATATTACACATGACAGCATCTTGTGTGTGAAAAACAAAGGCTCTACAAATAGCTAAATCCTCTTGTTGAGTGAATCTAACAACACGAACTCTTGGAGGCATTTTTGTAGATGATTTGAGAGAGAAGAATTTGTAGAATGTGTGAATTTAGAGTTGAAATGAGGAGTATTTATAAAATTAAAAAAATGTAGTCGTTGGATCACCAGATTATTCAGCCGTTCAGATGGAGCCGTTGGCGCCATTCAGCCAGACGTTGGCGTTTACGAAGATGTCGCCGGCGCTTTACATTAGAACGCGCGTTTTGTTTGAAAACTCAGGCGTCAGCCTTGCTGTCGCCAGCGCAATTAGCCATGTCGCGCGTCCTTGCAACAGACGCGCGTCTGACGGTGCGACTCGATGTTCAAATGAACAGATCTGTTCATTTGAACATCTGTTTTCTTGATTTGTTCATCCCATAATGGGATCAAAATGAACAAACTTAGAGTTTGTTTATCCCATAGGAACTGCTCTAAAGGTCCAATACATCAAAATAGAAAAACTAAACCTAAGCTCGAGTCCACTAAACAAGCCCATTATACAAGGCCTAGTCCACTAGGGTCAACTAACGGTCTCTAACAGAAAATGTTTGGTCTAACAAGGTTAGCTAACAGTCAACGTTAATCAGGTCAGGTCAGGTCAGGTCAGGTCAGGTCAGGTCAAGTCCTGGTCTACTGAGTCAAACCAACTCAACTCTGGTTAACAAGGGTAACTCGACTCAGCCAGATTGACTGAGCCAGACACATGGTTAAGTCAGCTAAACTGACCGGGCTGATTAACAGGCAAAACTTAAGAACAAAATTTCGTACAATTTTAATTAAACAACTTCAAATCTAATTACAAACACCAATACAGCTTACCTGCAATTGCAGTTCCAAGCTTTCATTCTTCTTACATACTATCAACTCTATATTTAATCATCTAACCTCTCTTCAGTCTACAACATCATACAATTTTCAATTCTCATATCCCTTAGCTCAACCACAACTCTCATAGCATTAGCACATTCCTATGAACTGTAATACCATCTCAGTTCCATCACCTAATACATTTTAAATACTAAATTCATCTCATACTTCTTGATCCACTAATCTTACCTCCAACTACAACTTCTAAAACCTGAAATTCAACTCCCTTAACATCTCCAAGACCCTGTACTTACCATACCAACATCACCTGCACCCCATCTGTACAAGTTCATACATCACCTAATTCATCCATCCATCTTTATCTATAATTCTCACTGCATCAACAACCACTAACACCACCAGTGTCCATTATGCTGTGATTCACAAGAATAGCAACACTAGCTTGTAACAATATCAACTCTTCTTCCGTCACCACTCTTCAGTTCATCTTCTCAATCTGTAATTTCAGAACATAACAACTCCAATTGTGAAACACATGAACTTCAATTTAAACAACACATTCATCATAATCAAAACTTTTGCTTTCATCCTTATTTGTATAAACCATTCGACCAACTGAATCTACTCAATCACATACAAACTAAACAATTCAACTTCAAACAGTGAAATTAAGCAATAAAGAGGCTTACCCAACAATAGTCTTTCCTGAATTGTTGTTCCACCACCCACTGATGCTGAAACCATAATTCCTATCTCCCCTGAGTTTGAAACAGCCTTTGATGCAACTCCACCATCACCAATTATTCTCTGATATTAGTCTTCTATTCTCAATCTCAAATAAAAACCTTAAGTCTTCATTATCACCATCAACCCTCATATAAACCCTAGATCAATTTTTAATCCCCAATTCGAGTTTATAACATCCATTCAGCTCCTCAATTCAACCAAACCCATCTCTAATCTGTCACTTAAATCCTCAATTTCATCTTCCTCATCAAAAATCTTCCATTGAATTCCAAAACCCTAACCCTAACTCTTCGATTCATCACTGAAACAACTTAAATACTTCAATTCGACTACAACCCTTCTGTTCTTCACCTAACCGCAACCCAATTCACCTTTCAAACCCATACCAAACCCTAATCTCACAACCACGGTTCTCTTTCTTTGATCTCTGCAATTTCTCGATTACTTATTAATTCCTCTATCAAAAACATTACCACAATCTAATTCTTCATCTCTCGAGTCTCATCAATAACTCCAAAACAAAAACCCAATCTTCCGATTCACAACAGCATCAAAAACTTCTCCTCCCAATCTAAATAATCCATAACAACAACCCCTACCTCTAAGATTCAACAACCGCCATATTTCTAAAATTACTTGCATCAACTCTAAGCTCAAAATCACCGAACTGAAGAACAACAGAGAGAAAGGAGAAAGAACAGAAGAAAAAGAAGAGAAGAATAGGAAAGAAGAAAAGAGAAGGAGAAGAAAAGAAAAGAAAAAGACTTTCTCAATCGAACGGTTTAGAGATAAGACCAACGGAGAATACTGCTACACCCACTTGATTGATAAGGGCAGCCCAGGTCGGCTAATTAGTAAAAGATTATTTTTCCCTTCATACCTATCTGGTAATTTCTTCTACTTCCGGCATCCAAATGACACGTCCGAGCAGTCCATTCCGCGTAACTTTTAGAGATCTATCTAACGATACTAGTTTTGTATCTATATCGTTGTTATACTAATTCCTATTAAATAAAATTATATTAACTAATCGAGTCATTGGCACTTAATTCGTCTCTTGATCATCGCTAGACCAGTCAAACAACGTTGACGAGCTTGAGAGTCTTTACAGTCTGTTTCGAAATTAAGCAATCAATCTCCACCGTTAGACGGTCTTAGCTTGTTACACACAAATGAAATATACTTATATTTAGATATGGGTTACCGTACCTAAACGTGTATATTGAGTTGGCTCGATAACATTTAACCGAAGTCCATATGAACACTTTTGTCTTAGACATATTCATCTAACACTTCTAGATCAAAAATGAAGATCAATCAATCATGATAGATAATCAAATGAATCTAATTGTGTTTCAAATAGAGTTGTTTAATGGTTCACTATCTCATAAAAATCTATATGAACAAATTAAATCGAAATCAGTTTGAATCGTAATTGTACAAAGTACTTATACAAGAATCAATTCATGAACATTAAACCAAGGTTTGCAAAGTTAATTTGCATTCCTTAAATCATAAATATTTTAGTTCATGAGTATAAGAATCATATATAACCGATTTTAAAACTTCACCAATGTGTTTACAAACTAGGTACGCGAACAACAGCTCCAGACCTTGGCCTAGTCAATCCGTTCGCAAACCCAGTTCTTGAACAACTGTTCTGGACCCAACTCAGGTAAACCCGTTCGCATACTAAGTACGCAAACAAGAGTTCCGTACCTCCACAGGTAAATCCGTTCGCATACTAGATACGCAAACAAGAGTTCCAGACCTAAATCATCACAATACAATTCGCATACTAGGTATGCATACCATGTTGTATCCAGACATGGGTAATTGTTCTAAACTTTCATTTCAATCATTGGAACATCCTTGGAAGACGAAAATGGTAACCTCACACATACTATTAGCTTCAAGTAATTTTCAAGTGATCGAATGATCAATAAGAAACTTCCCGAGTTAACATCAGATGACTGTCTCACACATATCATATAAGATGTTCAAAGGAATTTTCACATGATCATCTTTTAACTTAATATTTAGTTTCCAACTAAACTCGTCAAGAATACGATGAACATAGCTAAGGCAAAAATATTCCAGCACATATTTCGAGACATAAATAAGCGAGATAAACTCGGCTCAAAATATCAAATGTGTATAATGTAAAAGTCTATATAGCTATACGACTTAGTATCATTAAAAGATTGTTAGAGCATAGCTCGGTTGAACCCACAAAGCGTTGGTATGTCAAGTTTGGTTGTCATATTTTAGTGAGCCAAAACTCATTATAAGAGTCGCTTAATTATGTACTAGAGTCAACTTCGTATAGGTTAGCTTGAAAGTATTAGGATATGAGACATTACAAGTATTGTGAAGACTTGAAGAAGTGAAGAAGTAAGGAGCTACAACGACAACATCATCCTTCCACTTGAGGTTAGTGATATTTGACTTGAACCGTTTCATTCCCTAACATATCTTTCAAGTCGTGCATATTGAAAACAAAACTGCGAAGCATGAATTATTACTCTAGTTAGACATAGTATTAAGGAATAAAATACAAGGTTTACTGCTTAACTATTAAACTTTGTAGATAAGACATCGACATAATCGTTTGAATGCTATTGTGATTATGTATGGGTATAAGGTGAAAATTTCATCCTAGGAAACAATGTTTTACATTTGTTTTAAGGAAGTAAATTCATGAACTTGTTTTGTGAATCGAAAGAGAAATCGCCAGGCATTATTGGTATTGTTATTCATTGCATACCTTTTGAACTACCAATATGTGTGATTAGTATAACCGCTCATGACATGTTTATGTTCTTGGTAAAACTATTCACAAAGGCCTGACTTTTGTATTTGGTATGACTTTTATTAGTGAAACCATTCTTAAGTAATCACCTGAGATGGTATGATCGATTTAGTATTATTGGTATGACCGACTCTTGAAAAGGCGAGGGTACCCAAATACACCTCAAGCTAAAACTTTTCCTACCTATAAGTCCTTTCTCCGAAAGTGATTGTCTATGGACTGAGTCGAGACAATACAACAAATCAGTTCACACTTCGTGTGAACGTCTATGGATACGAGATCGAGACAATACAACAACGAAGTATGTTTACTTGATACAAAGGTTCGGACTTAACCAAACACGATAGGATTGCTTATCAAGTAAATAGGAATTAACGTTTTTGTAATTTACTTTAATTATAATAAAACAATTATAATGCGGAAATATAAAGTAAATGACATAGCAAGATTTTGTTAACGAGAAAAACCCCGGGACCTTGTCCAGAATTGAATACTCTCAGGATTAAGCCGCTATACAAAATAAACTAACTTCGTATAGTTGAGACCAAGCAACTAAACCTATAATTCACCTAGTTACGTCTGTATTCCCACGCCTCCGACCTGTAAACAAGTCACGTACTTGGACCGATTCCTTTGGTTCGTTTTCCAAACAGTAAAGGAACAACAAATTTGTTTGGTATCAACTCTCTTCAACCAAGTGATATGAGTTGGACAAAGGCTCTTCTGTTTATCTTAACATAAACTCCTTTGCCAGGTTCCAAGGTCTATCTTATGTTCAATCACCAAAAGGAAATCGTTAAGATTTTGCAATCAATACGTTTAATCCCAAGAAAACGTATTGATGCCGATCTACACAACTATTCTATCAAAATACCACAAGGATAGATTGATTATAGTTGGATCCTATTTTACCGAACAAGTATTGTGCACACCAATATATAACCAAGTCAGAAATCTTTTATCTCTTCTTTGTCTTCAAATCTTATTAGATCTTCAATAAACACCTGCACACAACTACTTGAATATATTTTGATCAATCAAACAAAGAACGCAGTCTGTTAGCGATGGATTATCACAAGATCGTCTTTAGCACTAACAACAGTCTAAAGATCCATTTCGAAACCTTGAACTAGTTTGAGTGAATCTTATATCAGAAGAGAAGATTATCAAGCATAAACAAACTAGGTGCAATCAAATTTCAACCACCGTTAGCCAATCAAATCAATATGAAAACAAAAGATGAACCGCAATTATCTAGTTTCCCACCAATGGTACGCGCTAGAGCTTCTCAATCCCAAAGAAGACTTTAAACTGAGTGGCCGTAAGATATTTCGCCTAATTAGATTACTCTCCTCTCCGAATAGGAGGCTTCACCAGTAATAGTACAACAGAGAAAGTTTACTGTCACGAAGGATTAGTTTGCTAGAAAGGCAAACTTCAAGTATTTAAAGACAAGGAAGTTTGGACACCAAGGAATTTCCAAAACCGAAAATATTCTCAAGATATTTGCTTCTACAACGCGTTCTATCAACACGTCCCCTAATAGAAGCACTACCAGTTCAAACGTTTTGCCACCGTAGATATCTATAGGTAGTTGACTTTTGTAATTGTAAATAAAGGAAAAATTTGATGCCCCAAAATTTTCGATGCCCAAAGCCATGCTACGGATACTTCGCCTCAGGGCCGACCCTGGTTATAATCCAATATAATGATGTTCTTCTGAAATGCTTGTATTGACCAGTCATAAGTAAATATTTGACCACTTGGTTAATTTAATATTTCAACCATCTTCATAAATTCGAACTCTATTGTTATTACAGGTACAACATCCAAGAGTGTCGTTGTTATCCACGTTAGATAAAAGAAAACTTTATTTATTTTTCTGATGAGTAATTGCAGTGATGATTCTTTTCTGATAGGTCGCAAGAGATTATGCCATAGCTCAACCCAAGCTAACTTTAACCATGTCAGAACTAGACTAAAACTAACTTCAACCTAATCAGGGATCATGCCATGATCCGACCACAACTAACTTAAACTTAACCATACCCGGTCGCGATTTAACTATATCTTAACCTAACGGTAGTCCTAAGTAACCTTGAAAGTCACTACCAAGAAAAGGTTGAGCCCGGTCGTAGACCGGGTGATACCTAGTCTCTTATATATAATTACTAGTTTAAATCTAAAATCAATCTTCACACGTCCGAGTTGAAAAATCTTATTACTACTTTTTCTACAACAATTAAAACCACATCAATTTTTGGCGTTGCTGCCGGGGAAGTTAATCACCAGCATGAAGAAGAAGAAGAAAGTGAAGAACAAACAACAGTTGAAGTCAGTCGCGTATCATACATCTTTCACACAACCTGTTTTCCTCGGCTGTAACGACTACATCAGACAAAACTTTCAAATTTAGTTGCATAGAAAAAACTTTCAAATAGATCTTGTTTTATAAAGCATCAAAAACCCTTTCCAAATATACAAGTTTTTTTAAAATCCGACTTATCTTTTACAAGTTAAGATTTTTTTTTTGTGATTATTTTTAAATTAGAGAGAAAAATGGATATTATCAAGAAAAAACATTTAAATTAGGGACATTATTGTTTAGGAATTTTAGTGTCCATTTCCCGCATTCATAATGTTGACATGTCTGGTATAACTATATATGTTTTAGGTATTCTTGGGCAATAGACCCAATTTCTCTCATAATTAACGTTCCAGGAAAGACATATTTATTATTACAGTCTGTTTTTAAGACACAACAATAATAAGTTTTGGATATAGATCGCGGAAACCATTATGCCTGAAACGAAAAGGAGGAAGACAAAAAGCAATAGCTTCTATTTGGCAACTCATGAATGCAATTATTTGATGAGCTCTAGCATTTTGTTAACCCAATATCCTTTGAATTTTGTTTTAACGGAATTTACTTGAAGTATTCAATATTGATTCTGATGGTATTGATGTATCCTTTTAAAAATCTCTTGTAATTCTCTATTCTGATCCTGATCGTATTAAAGTATAAATTTTTGTTTTTCAAAAATTAATGTATAACAAATTGAAAGAGTTTTGCTTCCGGTCTCAATACAGATTCTGATCGTATTGATGAACCTTTGATTTCTCTTTATTTTTTCAAAAGAAGATTATCCCTCAATTTTTTTTTAATTATTTTTTAATCAAATCTGGTTTTGCTTTTTTTCAGATGTGTTTTTTTATTTTATGAGTGCATAGATCTTTTCTTATTTTATGTTGGATTCATCTAGTGTTTTATGTATCAGATTCCTCGGATTTGGGTGGGTTTAACCGATTTTCCTTGTAGCTTTATTTTGTTTTTGAACTTTTGATTTGGGTGTAGAATTCATTAAGGATCATATGTGTTTGGTCTAATCGGGTGGGTCTACAGTTCAGGATTTTTTGAATGAGTAATTCTGGTCTTTGTTAACTAATTTAGGTCTGTTATTTTTTATTTTGGGTAGTTTTACGTGGGCTCTTTAGATATGGTCAGTTCTTCCTTCTTCCTGTCTTTAGGCTTTTGCATTTTGTTATGGTCTAGATTTCAATTGTTTTCCTAGTTTGTCGCATCTATGCATCTTAAGAACTCAGATCTACACCTCCGCTCTGATGATTTTTCAAAACCAAAAAACTTACAATTTGTTTTCTATTTCTTTATTAATACTTTTCTGTGATTTTTCTTTTTCTTGGTTTTGATCGGCGTGTCTTTCTGAAAGTTAAAGAGTATCAGAAAAATTTCTGTTTTGCGGTTGGAATCCGAAGACTTCTGGATTTTTGTCTTTCGGAAGTGCTAAGAGGGACGAAGAGTGTCTGAAAATTGGGTCTGGGCTAAACAGGGGCCAATTTTTTTCTTTTCCTAAAATCTTTATTATTAGGTGTTTGTTTTGCTGCTTTAACTTTGTGATGTATATTATACAAGTTCATTAGTTCTTTATTGACTTAAAATTTTTAATTGTGGCGGCATACATATTGCCAACCATAGAAGACAGCTCATTGGACACCAATGGAGAACGACGAATTCCTATGATTCTTAAGGATTATAAATGTAATTTTTTCTTTTTAGGTAGTTTTAATTTTTTCATATTTTTTGGACAGTTGTACTCTTTCTTTGGTAAGGGTTTTACCACAGTGGGTTTTCTTTGTCAAGATTTTAATGAGGCAACATGTGTAAGTCCAATTTTTTTCCAAGGTCTTTACATCTATCTTTTATGTTTTTCATTTGAAGTTGGTGATTTGGAAGCTTGTTGGAGACCACCTATCCAGCGCAAACTCTAGTGAGCTTTTAATCATCTAGCTCGTTTTTTTAATGTAAGTCTCCAATTCTCAAAAAAATTAAATAAATGCAATTATTCTAAGGACACTAGCTTATTTCATCTTTGTGAATGAAAGGCAATCTTTAGAAACTCCATATTACAGTGAAAAACTCTATATTTCAGTAGGGGAGACTAGTTAAAAATGCTTGATCTCCATATTATACTATATATATATATATATTTTGAAAACACTTCATAATTTATTTTTTTGACAACACTTCCATGTTGCAATAGAAACTCTATATATTAATCAATAGTGCTACAATGACCGTGGAATATACCAGGAGAAATCATGTGGCACTAATAGGGGTGGTGGGTCCTACATCTATTAGTGCCACGAGATTTCTCCTAATGTATTCCACGTCAACAAATCATTTCCGTATATTAATACACTTGGAGACTTGTAAAGTTTTGTCTAATAGATAGGGCTTGCCTCTAAACATGCCCATAATAATACTACCGATAATTATCACTTACTGCCACTAGGATACTTGTTATCCCTCCTCATTAAATGGCTAAGATTTATATTCCCCAAGAAAAAAGATCAGTCTCAAAAAAATAAAGATGGTTCTTGAGTTTTGTTTAGTGAATGGGCCTGTCAGTTTTGTTTAATAGACGTCCCCCCGGCTAAACAAGGCCATAATTACACTACCAAATAGTATGGTAAATGGTAGTAACTCGGTAATTCCTAATTTGAGAAAGTCAGAAACTGAGACAAAACATCTTTTATCATTGAAAGACCCTTCACCTCTAATTTGTACGACGTTCGCAGCGCTTCAGACCGTTGATTCACGCCAAAGGTCAGGCAAATTCTTACACTTTCAAAAGTTCCTTGGAGACTTACTAAAAATATTTTGTGTGAATTATTTCCTATTTATATGCTTTTTCTTTTTTCCTTAGTTTCTTTCCATTTTTCCATCTCATAAAATATGAATGGTAAGAGGGAAATAGAGAACACACGGAAGATTAAAGAGGTTCAGTCCATCTGACCTACATCCACTGATAAAACCCATAAGGGTGAGTTGTATTAGAGATCTCTAGAACTCACAGAGATGATATACATTTACATGATAATTCCTATTCCTATTTATAGGATTATAGGATAAAGAAGTAAACCTAGATATAACAAACTTGACTAGATCTTCTACTGACTTGGTCTTGGTCTTCCGAATATCTCACCTTGATATCCTCGGTGAGTATATTCCAACACCCCCCCTCAATTTGGACGTGGAATAACGTGAAGTGTACAACTTGAACTCTTGGACGGCAACACCAAAGGAAAAACCCGTAACATAGCAGAAAACAGTCTTCAGACAAACAACCGATAGCTTAAATCTCCATTACAATGAGAACCGCAGTATAGTAGCATTAGTGTATGAAACCAGACTTCGCAAAGTCTTTAGCTCCAGCTTATCCCACATGATATTGAAAGCGGAAAAACAGAAAGACTAGTGTTTAATGGATGGCTTGTAGTATCAAGCCCAAAATGATACTCCACTTGTACCAACAGTATTGATTGCATCTCCCTTTTACACGACACATAACAGATAATTCAAATCCTAAACTAACTGGATTTTGGTGTACCCTGAGCAATATTAAAGAGACCCAAAAGCAAAAGAATATATAGGTGTCCCTGATACATTAGAAAAACACAAATTCTAGATGCACCGAAATGAACCACAATAACAAGATAGCAACACGATGTGAGGCGTTGAACACCGAGAAGAAATTAAGAAACCATAAAAATAGTTGGCTTAATGTTGACATGGGTATTGATAAAATTGAAATTGATATAGGTTTGTTATGGGTAACGCGAAGGATATTAGTGGACATAACTAATATGTAAACAGAAAACAAATATGTTTGTGCAAACATACAAACAGAGAAGATGTTTCAAACCCTAGATATTAAAGCAGGGATGTAGAAAGCTGATTCTAGTCTTCCAATAAATACGATCTTTGATGAAAAATAAAAAAATTTATCTCTGTAGTGTTTGGAACTCCATACATACAACAGAAACAAAAAGAAAGAGAGAAAAATGCAACGTATGATTATACTGCATCAAAGAAACCCAAATTGAAATAGAACCGGAAGCAACAAGGATTTATTTTGATGATAGCAAAAGAATGATGATGCTTGGGAAAAAAAACAAACTCATCTAAATATGTAGACTCTTCTAGTAATTAGGTGAGATCGCTATAACGAAAACCAAATTAGGAAAAGAAAAACATCATCAACCTAAGAAAAATATAGATGCGGAAGCAAGGATCTTTTCCTGCTCCGATACCATCATAAAATATGAATGGTAAGAGGGAAATAGAGAACACACAGAAGATTAAAGTGGTTCAGTCCATCTGACCTACATCCACTGATAAAATCCATAAGGGTGAGTTGTATTAGAGATCTCTAGAACTCACAGAGATGATATACATTTACATGATAATTCCTATATCCGGGCTTGGGACCGTCATTGAAATTGCAATGGCGGAGTTAAAAAGGGTGTGATCAACAAAGACAATAACAATAAAGAAACTAGATTCCGTAATTAAAATAAGAGCACAAACACTGTCTTTCAGAAAGAAAAAAAGCCGCACGGAACAACTATGCCAAAATGCATTTGCTTCAGAAAAATACATGCACTGTCACACATGTAGCTAAACAAGCAAGAACTAAACCATAAGAGATTTGCTCCACAAATACAGTTAAGCATGTAACTTAAGGATCTCAGAAAGAGAAATCAGCCACATCATATTCATTTAGGTGATGTATGGTCCCATGCCATTTCTTGTGCTACTCTAGGTACAAAATTAACCTCTTGACCCTTGGCCCAAGGGGAAAATATGTCAACACTTCGGGAGGTTCACTCGAGGATGACTTCATCCCATCTTGAGGATCAGCATCAGGCTTTGGTAAAAGGCGAGCTGCTTAAGTAGAGCTTTCACCTTTACTCATCTACAACAAATGAGTTAAACTTCCATCAACAAGGTATTATGAGGATAAGCAGCTACGATATTAAAATGCTTCTAAGGACAATAGTTGTTACAACATTCTTTCACACACATGACTTACATCAGTATACTCTGAATCTTCTCCAACAGAGGCCTCCCAACTGGCTTGGTGATTGGAATCACGTGGTTTTTCCATGTACTCCATGGCATACCCGACTGCTTCATTCACGAGGTTGTCCTCCTGGATAGATCCTTTAATGTACCTTTACCTGTATCAGTTTGTACTCATCAGAAAAAATAATTTTATAAAAAATAACAAACATCACACAAGCAAGGCAAAATTCATGCTAATAACTCCTGCATTGCACTTTCAGTCGTTAACTTTACTTAATTGTTACATGCTCAGAACTCTGAATAACCGAATATCAACAACATATGCAAAGATTTTTTTCTCTCCTAATGATATTAGAAACAGACCCAAATTTTTAAATAACTGAATATCAACAACCTAATTCTCAAACCCCTAATTGAAATAGCATAACAAACCTAATTAAAAACTTTGAACGAAAATTAAGAACCCTAATTCTTAGACAATAGATCGAACGAAACAAGGATATAATCACAAATACTCAAACGTCAACTAATAAACTTGAACCAAAGCGTATAGATATGTAAGAAATAACTTACATTTTTGAGCAAATCTGAGTTAGAATTCAGAGAAATTAGGTCTGTGAATAACGAAGAAATTAGGTTAGAGACGAAGATAAGGTTTTTTTAGAGAGGATTTGAGAAAGATATGAGTTTTTAGTTTGAGGAATTGACAAAGACGAGAGGGTTATTTTTCTTCTTCGTTACAGGTTTTGAGAGTGACTATAAGATTTGGATCTGAGAAAGTGAAAGGAGTTAGCGATAAGAGAAAAAGAAGAAAGAGAAGAGGATAAGGAAGAGGGATAACGAAGTGAAAAGTGAAGGAAAGGTTTAACGGATAAGATTTGTCCATCAAAAAACATGGACGATTGACATTTTGTTGATGTTCTCATACGGATTAAGGGGGAGTGTGTGAGAAGCATGTGTGTTCTTTCGAGAATTACGTGTTTTTTTTGACCTGAGTTTCTCGTTCGGCTGAACTACAGACGAAATATATCAGACTTAAACATCACAGGTTAAAATATTACTACAGTTAAACCTAAGTTTCTCGTTCGGATGAACTGCAGACGAAATATATCAGACTTAAACATCACGGGTTAAAAGATAACTACAATTAGACCTAAGTTTCTCGTTCGGATGAACTGCAGACGAAATATATCAGACTTAAACATCACGGGTTAAAAGATTACTACAGTTAGACCTAAGTTTCTCGTTCGAATGAACTGCAGAAGAAATATATCAGACTTAAACATCACGGGTTAAAAGATTACTACAGTTAGACCTTAGTTTCTCGTTCGGATGAACTGGAGACGAAATATATCAAACTTAAACATCACGGGTTAAAAGATTACTACAGTTATACAAGAGTTTCTCTTTAGGATGAACTGAAGACGAAGTATATTAGACTTAAATATCACAGGTTAAAAGATTACTACAGTTAGACTTGAGTTTCTCGTTCGGATGAACTGGAGACGAAATATATCAAACTTAAACATCACGGGTTAAAATATTACTACAGTTAGACATGAGGTTCTCGTTAGGATGAACTGAAGACGAAGTATATTAGACTTAAACATCACGGGTTAAAAGATTACTACAGTTAGACTTGAGTTTCTCGTGCGGATGAACTGGTGATGAAATATATCAGACTTAGACACCACAGGTTAAAATATTACTACAGTTAGACCTAAGTTTCTCATTCGGATGAACTGAAGACCAAATATATCAGACTTAGACACCACGGGTTAAAAGATTACTACAGTTAGACCTAAGTTTCTCGTTTGGATGAACTGAAGACGAAGTATATTAGACTCAAAAAACACAGGTTATAATATTACTACAATTATACATGAGTTTATCGTTAGGATGAACTGAAGACGAAGTATATTAGACTTAAACATCACGGGTTAAAAGGTTACTACAGTTAGACTTGAGTTTATCGTTTGGATGAACTGAAGACGAAGTATATTAGACTTAAACATCACGGGTTAAAAGATTACTACAATTAGACTTGAGTTTCTCGTTCGGATGAACTGCAGACGAAATATATTAGACTTAAACATCACGGGTTACAAGTTTACTACAATTAGACCTAAGTTTCTCGTTCGGATGAACTGGAGACGAAGTATATCAGACTTAAACATCACGGGTTAAAAGATTACTACAGTTAGACCTAATTTTCTCGTTCGGATGAACTGCAGAAGAAATATATCAGACTTAAACATCACAGGTTAAAAGATTACTACAGTTAGACCTAAGTTTCTCGTTCGGATGAACTGAAGACGAAGTATATTAAACTTAAACATCACAGGTTAAAAGATTACTACAGTTAGACTTGAGTTTCTCGTTCGGATGAATTGCAGACAATATATATCAGACTTAAACGTCACGGGTTAAAAGATTACTACAGTTAGACCTTAGTTTCTCGTTCGGATGAACTGGAGACGGAATATATCAAACTTAAGTTACATGCGTAACGGTGTGGAGAAAATCACTTTTGGTTTTAGTTCTTGGTTGTTTTGAGAACTTAGTGCATCTTTCGTTACATGTGTAACTTTGTGGAGCAAGTTACTTTTTGGTATAGTTTTTTGTTTTGTGAACTTAGTGCTGATGTGCAGCTTCTTTTGATAGTAAGTTCTAAAAATACTGGTACTCTTATAGGTACTAAGAAATATAATGTCTTTTTGTTTCTCAAACTTTCATGTCCTATTACCATCTAATCTTTGTCACACTCTTATCATATCATTGCTTCTCTTTCATTTCTTTTTTTATCTCTTTCATTTCAGAGGTTGTACTAAAGAGAAAATGAGCCAATCCAAGGCCAGGCTTACAAGAGTTACAAGTATAGATGAGACTGCAGTAAACTTCACAACCAAAGACTGCAGAAAAAAAGACTCCAAAACAACCCAAAAGTGAAAACAAAACATTGCCTAAACAGTGCTGTAGAAATAGTGCAAAAGATTTGCAGACCTTAATACACTTGACAAACAAAGGAAACAAAACATTTCCAATTGCAAGATACTACAGAGCAATACACAAAAAGTTGAAAACTCATACATAGACTAGGCACTTTAGAAATCATCTTGCAGAACACCAAAACTGCAGACAAAAAAAAGCTGAAATTTATTATAGAAGTTTATGCAGTTTCTGTACATAGACAAGGCGGTTCACATACACCAAACAAAATTTAGAGGAAATGTACACAAAACTTTCATATCTTGATGTTGCAAAAGATATGAAAGAGGCTAGCAATGATAGACAATATTGAATGAACTTGGCGTGATTCGAACACACATCTTCTGATGGGAGGTTAGATGTGCTACCATTGCACTACAAGTTAGGTATTTGAGCATGCAAAGACTGGAATTTTGTTTAAAAAGTCAAATATCCAGGAAAGCTAAGAAATCCCCGCACAAAACAGTCAGAATAAGTCCAAACTTAAGTCTAAGTTTTGATCACGTAAGTATTTTCTAGTGAGCATTGTCTAAGTAGTTTTATTAAAGTTATACTGTAACCTAACTCTAAGTTGATGACCCACCGACAATGGTCCAGGTGCAAACATAGTCTGTCAAAAATAGGATAACCCTGTCACCGAGAGTACCTTTCTTGAATGGGCAACGACACCTGTGGCAGCTGCACTCACAGTTCTGAAATGAGCCATTTATGGCTTCCCTTGCAGCCAGCTGCTGCCACTGCTTGTCCCTATAAAGGTTTGCAGATCAAAAATGCATAAGCTATTAGTGCATCCATGAATATTTGGAATGAGAAATATAATAAGGACCTCAGCATAGTGAATGTCAGATAAGCATTTTAAAAATGGGAAATAGAATAAAGACCTCATCATCGAAACACTAAACCGCTAAACAAAAAAAGAAATAAAGGCGTACAACTTTCAAAAAAATATCCCAACTTGCAGGTTACCAAGAAACTTCAGTCAACCAACATGTAATACTCGCCCTCGCATGCTTCTCCAACTATGGAAATATCACCTGGAACTGAAGGGAATTTAAAGTGAGCAAGCGTGCCCAGTGGATACTCATAAAGTCCAGAAGCAATCACCAAAATTGATTTTTAATACATTTCTAACAACGATAACCTTGTGCCGAAAAATAAGCTCACTGACAGAAACTTAAACATTGGGCAAACATGTATATATTGCGACTTCCTCTATTAATAAAATTAATAAATACTACCAGCAAAGGACAGGCTTCGGCACCATTCCATACCGGAAAACATGGTGAAGTCCCCATAGCATAATAAGATTATATATCGGGATCACTGGATCCCGTAATATCGAGGAAATACCAATACATACGCTCAAACAATTGGGAATTCCATTCCCACACACAACAAGCATCAATAAATATACCTACTCCTTTCCAATCAATGGAGAGAAATAATTGGACAGGAACATTTCAAAGAGTTTTAAGTTCAAACATCGACTAACAGATATGAATGACTTCCATAAATAAATTACCCAAACAATAAGAAATGCACAACCATGATTGCAATAGAATTTCATAAGTTCCCACCTTAATTTTGTTACGCAAACCTTAAGCTCTTTGATCTGCTTGGTAGTTTGAAGTTGTCGAAATCACAGAGAAGCTAAACTAAAGATAAAGCAAGAGTCCAGTCAACTTACAAAATTTCTCAAAATATTCTACACCAACCAATTTGACTATAACTTTCTGGATGCACAATGGTTTTCGACAAATGATACCTTTGGTATAATTGGCGCGATCAATAAACTCTACAAGGTAAACCTAAAGCTAATAGGAACGTAAGATGGTCGAAATTTCTGGTTAAGTATGGAAATCAAAAATTATCCTAATTCACTAATTATCATACATATTTCTTTCCCAAACTAAAGAAAATTACCTAGTTTCCATCGTTCCATCAACAAGAATCGATTAACTTATCTAACTGGCTTAATAGTAAAAATTTCCTCAAATAAAAACTAATCACTACTCAAATATTAATAAGTAAAAGAGATAAATCTGAGCAATGAAAGAAAGTCAATTATTACCTTAAGGAAATCCCGATCCTAACCCTCCCTTACTTTTTCTTCTTCCTCTAACAATTCTACTCTTCCTCTTTCTTATCTTATCTTTCTTTTTCCTCTCTCTAGCTATCTATACTTGACTGAAAACTCAAAGCACCTTATTCATCTAATTGGGGTCACTTGAGGTATCGTTCGATCTAGCTAGTGAATACAAAGCTTATCTACAGTATCATATCTAAACAACCTAATTCTAGTTGGTTTGTTGTCATTGCAAACCGTCTACACTTCCTGCCATAATCCACTAAAACCCACTTAACTACCCCTGCTAAAATATCCATGTCCAAATCAATAGCTAGTCAGTAAATGATGTTAACAAAATAAAAATAATAATAATTAATAATGAAAAAAAATAAAAAAATGTGAGATAAATTAATAGTATGGCATCGAAACTGTTGATCACTACAGTACCGCCTGGAGGTATAGCAACTTTTAAAAGTGCAATTTCCAATCCAATCATTTAGGGAAGACTGGAGTTTCATAGGAAAACAACCTGATATAAAAATACAAAGGCCTAAGTAGTCACCAGAAACAACTAGAGCTGTACTTATTCAGAGTTGGACAGTCAATACGAACTAACTCACCTCATTTAAACGAGCAATAGTCCGTCCTAATAGAATAGTTCCAAGAAGCTGATCCACCACCGCTAAATCTAACAATCACCACCGACATCATGTCCTCTTCCTCTACCTACAGCACAACCTAGTCATTGATCTTGAAACCAACAAAGCACATCAGCTCCGACATATGCCTCAGTAACCACAACACCATCACAAAGATCGAAATTTTAGTCTGCTTCACTAACCTGAATCTTGCAGGCCATTGTAATTAACACAGTTGTAATGCAGGATAAACCCTGTATCAACATTTAACATTCCACTGAGTCATCTTACAGGAAATAACATAAATGGGTAGCAAGTACTCATCAAATAAGACAACTAGGTAGGGAACCATTCAACACTCAGTGTTACCCTCGACTACTGCAGCTCTGTGTATGCATATAATTGCATATATTACAGTAATAACATCAGTTTTGTTTCAATAGTCCATGGTGATGTTTTTATTAAAGATCAGTAAGCTAAATCTTATTCATCATTGCATCCACATATATAAACTTCTTGGACAAATAACTTTCAACATAATAAATCTATATGGACATCAACTTAGTTCTACTAAACATGCAATTGATTGAAGAACAGATTATAGAAAACTTCATCTCCAAAAACAATTTATCTATTTCTGCATCTCATACTGTAATCAATCTAAACTAAAAGAACCCACATCAAAAAATCAGTTCTGTAATCAATCTAAACATTCAAAATACCCTATAATTTCACCCTAATCTTTCACCCAATTTCATATAACTAAATTATCAAACGATTCTGAAGATATAGATAACTCAATCACTTACCTCGTCAAGAAAAAGATGACCAACAAAATTATCATCAGCATAATCAACCATCTTCAACGTTCCCACAGAAAAATCAATTTATCATCAGCAAAATCCATCAACTCTGAACCATCTTCTTCATCGATTTAGGTCAAATCGATGGACATATTTAACAGAATATATAACCTAGCCAAAATTGAAACTCAGATTCAGTTTTGGTGAAACGGCTAACCTCACTTAGAAATTTTTACACTCTCAGAGAGGGTTAATGGCGGCACCCACGAAGAAGAAGGGAGAAGGAGATTTTTCTCTTGTGTTGTGTCGACTAAATCAAGAGAAAAGGGTTAGAATTTGTCCAAGTCAAACTTCCTACTAGGTCACGAATTGTTGACTTGGTCTTGAATTCAGTTTTCTAATATTAAGAAAAGTAAAAATAGATTTTCATTTTTAGAAATTAAATTAAATTGTTAGTTTGTATAAATGTTGGGAAAGTTGTGATAATCAAAATCCTAAGAGTGGTTGATTTGGGGTTGTTTTAGATGTGGTGAAAGTTTTGGGTGGAATTATAATTTTAGATTATAATTGTGATTGTTTGGATAATTATCAACAAATATTATTGTGACTCGTAAATTTTTTTTAATATTCTTATTTATATCACGAATACAAAATTTGTCACAGTTATAACTGTTGCAAGAATTATCACAGGTGTATCAGTGACTGAAAAATAAACTGTGACAAGTTGCACTGTGAGAAAATCCTGGTTTTGGTGTAGTGATAGGATAAAGCAGTAAACCTAGTTATAACAAACTTGACTAGATCTTCTACTGACTTGGTCTTCCGAGAATATCTCACCTTGATATCCTCGGTGAGTATATTCCAACATTCTAAAGAAATTAGTACTGTAGCAACAATTTCTTTAACTTCTCTAATGGAGTCTGAGAAGTGTGTAGTTGGCCTGGAAACAATGAAGAAGAAACGAAAAATGAAGAAATTTTGTGCAGTGATATTGTAAGTAGTATTTCGTTTCAATTGTATATTGAATTTCATTAAACTTTTTTTTTTTTTTATAACTTTTTTGTTTTTGTTTTCTTTTATAACTTTTTTTTTTTTGGTTGAGATTTAAGTAATTCTGTGTATTGTTATTAGCTTAATTTCTGTTTCATGGATTCTTGCAGAACTGTCACTGCTCTTGCTCCTTTAAGACGCTTAGAAATATTGCTTCAGGTACTTCGTCTTCTTGATAAATTGCTGATTATTCTGAGATTAGCACGCTTTTACATACAACCAAATTAAGTCTCTGATTATTGAAAATTAATCATGACCTAATTTCATACTGAATATTCACATATATCTCAAGATCCTCGAAATACAAATAGTTGTGTAGAAATGTGAATGAGGTATGCTTTAAAGTCACCCCCCTATGAGTCAATTAAGTTCAACAATATGAAATATAATCAGACAAAAGGATCAGAACTCAAATTCTCACTGTCTCAGTATTTTTCCGATATGGGAAAAGACCAGACCGCACGATGAAATTTACTGGGGTTTCATTTTCACTTTCTAAGGTTTTCACCAATTTTTCAAAAATGTGGTATTATTTTTCTCAAGGAAAAGTGTGTGTGCCTTCGAATCCGCGGAGGCTTTGATTTTTTGGTCCTTCAGCCTAATATTTTGTTTGGTTATCGTTGAACAAAAAAATGCAGGTGCAAAACTCTCGGAATTTACAGTACAAGGATATAACTCAAGGCTTGAAACATATGAGGAGAACTGATGGTTTTCGAGGATTATTTAAGGGCAATGGTGCTTATATTGCAAAGGCCATGTCATGTTCTGCAGTCTATTTTGCTGTTCATTATCCACTAGCAAGGTGCAATCGATCTCATTGTTGCATTTGTTAATATTAGCAAGGTGCAATCAAGTCATCAAGTATATTTCTTCCTTTATATTCAATACATCATGTCTTGTTGCAGGATTATAGGGCTCTATTGTCAGACACCAGGCAAAGGTATAGTTATTCTATTTGTTTTTGTTTTGCATTTCGATTCTCGATTCTAATGCTTTGTATCATTGAATAAGAATGATTCAGATGTAGTTAATTGGCTGTTGGTACTTGGTAGCTTGTGAAGTAGAATGTCTTGGAGAAGATAAGTTAAATTCTTTCTTTCCGTTTGCAGAAAATGCAAAGCCTCCTATTTTGTTAACCCGTGGAATTCATGCATGCACTGTGATGATTGCAACGGCAGCAGCTTATCCCATGGACGTGGCACAAGGAAGGCTCTCTGTTCAGGTAGCTTGCTGAACGTTACGTTATCATTAGATCAGTAATTTTGTGAACTTTTTGGTTTCTATACATGCAGTACCATAACAATGTTTCTATTGATTCTTTACGCAGACAGGAAAATCACCATATCAATATAGAGGAATCTATCATGCTCTAACAACGATTGCCCGAGAAGAAGGCCCACGAGCTTTATATAAAGGATTTCTTCCTTATTCGATCGGACAAGTAAGTCAACCCAATGCATCTTAGACATAATCTTCTCCAAGCAAATGCCATCTTGCTAACAAATTGAGGAGTTACTGTATACATGCCATCTTATAGAATTTCTTGATTACTCAAGCTCTAATCTGTTTTGTGTAAACAGGTGGTGTACACTGGCCTCAACTTCGCTGTCTATGGATTTACAAGTTTAAGCATAGCAAAGGCCGTGCTATCGAGATTTCATGAATTGAAGTCCAAGGGCATGAATCGTGACGTGAATGAAGAGGTCACGACGGCCATAAAGAAAAAACTTCCATATTTTCAGATATTATCATTTGCCGTGTGCCATACCTTTGCTTATCCTTTCAATGTTATTCATCGAAGAATGCAGATGGAGGGTTGGAAAAATTCTTCATCGATTATTGCATCTTGTTACGGTAGTAGTAATAACATTGCAGCAGCAAGTGAGTTTACAGGGATGTGTGATGCATTCAAGAAAACCATTAGAAATAATGGTTTTAAAGCACTGTACAAGGGTTCGGTTCCGTATCTTCTGCTGAAGGTTAGTGATTATCCACGGCCTCTTCATGTACTGTATTGCTACTTGCAGGGCTAAGGGGATTTAGCAGACAAGATTTTTGTTGTGTGGATGTTGTCTTTATAACAATGCTACTGATTTTAATGTTCAGGTATTTCCAGCTTCACTTTTTGCATCTGTCGTACACCTTGGGCTGTTGGAAAGTGGACTTGAGCTAAACATCAAGCATCCATAGAATGATCAGACACACATGAGCTGTCAGAATTTTGCCCGCTGCTGTGTTGATTGGTGTACGCAGAAATGTATTTTCAAGCCGATGGCTTTTTTCTGTAACAACCATAACATAACCGTGAAGATTTTTTTGTCAAAGAGTTGTTGTATATCACTGGTTTGGTTTTTCTGGCAAACTCTGCTCCACAGTATGCAGGCTACATTGTTAATTAGCCGATTCATTCTGAACTTCTGACAGTTATCTCTTATCATAGTCTTATATCTTGTGAAAGGTGAGCTAGGCCTCTAGGCGCTCTCCTAGGCGCCCCCTGTATGCCTTGGCGCCTAGCTGAAGCGCCCAAGGCGCCAAAAATGTGAGTGTGCGTGAAGATAACTCGTATGTCCCACCGATTTACAAACTAATCAAGCTCTTCGTATCGTCCACCTTCTTTTCTTCCCATCCATGTTTTATATCCCCACTCCAAACTATATCCCCACTCCCCACAAAACATCTCTCATTTTCCGCATCCAAAACAGAACACCCCCAATTTTTCCATTCAAACAAACCCTAATTAAGAAGAATTTCTGGGTTTTGATTCATCAATCATTCATGGATTATTTCAAAATTCTTCCTGTGGAGATTACTTTGAACATACTAGTTCGTTTACAGTATTGGAGTGCAAACTAGTTTCCAGAAATTGGAGAAATCTTGTTTCTTCTCGTCATCCATCATTCTCTAAGATGCACTTGGATAATCTTTTCAATCATCCTTCTGCTGCTGATTCTGGTAATTTGGGTTTTATTGCTTATACTTTTGATGATGATGGTAATCATAAATTTCATTATTTTGAGTATAATGATGAGAATTCAACATCACCACCCATTCTGAGAATTAGAAGGATGAATTTAACCTCTCCAATTAGGGATTATTTTAGATTTGTTGGTTCATGTAATGGGCTCATCTGTTTAGCTAGAGGTCAATCTGTTTGTATAAGTAATCCTATAACTAAAGAAGTTGTTATGCTTCCAGAAATTGTTGTTATGAGTAAGTGTGATTGTTGTATTCTGTACTGTAGATGTTGGAAGACCGGATTTGGTTATGTTTCTTCAACAAATGAGTATAAAATTGTAGTAATATGTACGCGTGAAACCGAGTTTGTAGAAGTTTACATGTACACTCTAGGCAGTGGAAATGGTTGGAGAAAACTTGGAAAGTTCGATTTTGAATCTAGCAAAAATGGTTGCAAGGTATCTTTGTTAATGGGGTTCTTTATTGGCTGGACAGAAAATTGAAAATGATTATTACCTTCGATATGGAGGAGGAAAAGTTTTGTGAAAGTATTCCACTGCCTCCTTTGCCAACAGGCGGTGATTGGAATGAGAATACGATAGGGGTTTTAGATGGGTTTTTGTTTTATGATGCACGTCTAGTTGTCCAAGGATCTGGATATTATGAGATATGGATATTAAGAAAGAAGAATCGTGACATGATAGAGCCAGACGAACGTTGTCATCAGTCATTTGGTTGGAGTAAAGAGTTTAGGGTTGATGAAAGCATGTCGTTTGCCGTTACGAAGAAGGGTGATGGTGTTTTAACCTACATTGGTGACTATATCAATATTTATGACAGAAAAACTTCAACCTCGAAAAGGCTTGTCAAGTTTAAGGGTTCACTTCAAGTATTCCCTCACAGAAACACCTTTGTTTCGTTGAAAGAATTAGGGGAAGAAGATTCAAAACCAATGGAGTCAGTTGACATCGAGGAATCAGATGGCCGTGATTATACTTTGGAGCAGCTGGAGGATGATGCGTTCCCTGAATAAAACTGGTAATCTTCCTTGACTTTTGGAAGTAATATTCATATCATTCTGTAGACATTTTTATGTTGCATTTTGAAATTGGATAACAAGTGACCTACGTGTGAACCTAATGCTGTTGGCATATAATTGAAGTTACTTTTGTTCTGTCTGTATTTCATCCGTGCAACTTTATTCGTAGTGTTTTCTTATTTTGGCTTGAGCTATATTTGCTTTGTTGTTAGTTACTCAACCTTAAAAGAATGTGTTGCATTCATTATTGACTTATTTCGTTTGATACATGGAGTCGAATAAGTATATGCTGCCAAAATCATGGGATGTGAGAGCTTTCCCAGTAGCATGAGCCTATGAGGGAATAATTTTTGGAGTGGTTATGTTAGTTTTGCAGTTGTTCTTATCATTTTACATAAAGTTGTTGTTTGAATAGGAAACTGCACTATTATTTTCTCTGTGATAACTATTATATGACATACGTTCCATTATAGTTAACCACAAGGTCCACAACCAACCCAACAGGTTGTCTTCAAATTTATGTTACTTTTCTAATGGGAAGGATCGGTTAGAAAGCTAAAACTTGCAGAATGCTAGTGTAAATTTATTCTGGTCAATGTGGCTAGTGATTACTAGAACGTAGAACAGTTGGCGCAGGTCATATTACTATATTAGATCATTCTAGTTCTGGAAATTCAATGCCTCATACTTCTGGGTCCTAGTTCCAACATTGTCTTCCCCAAAAGTTCATGACCTTTTGAGAAGGCTGCACATATTTGCTGCAAGTCTAAAATTTCCGTGGCTAGTCCATTTGTCTGATGTCTGTGGAATTTGTTAGTTCGTATGCTTGTTCCTGTCAAAATTTGGTCTATAATCTGCTAAGTTAATTAGAAATGGTCTAATTCTGACAAAACTAATAAGCATATTTCATCAAAAGGTTGCAGCAGTGATAACACCTTTCTTTATTCTGCTCGTACAGTAGTGATCATTGACTTGGCAGATAATTAGTCGACACGGTTTAATATTTGCCATTAAGACGGAAATATTGGCCAGTAACGATTCTGGTTGGTTCTTGAACTTCTATCTTGGTTTAGCTTTTATTATAATCTTGTGATTCACCATGGTATTTCACTTATGCCTAATTTATGATGATGATCTCTGTTGATGGTTTCTTTAGTTTGCTACTACATAAATAATGCTTTTGATCGAATTTCTCTTTTGATGGTTTCTTTAGTTTGGGTATGAGTTTTGGAAATCTCTGTTGACTGATTCGATCTTCATGATTGTTTCTCTTAGTTTATCTGCCAAAACTGAAAGGTGGTAAAGGCATACAACCCAACTTGAAGTCGCAAGAAAGAAAGTGAATTGCAGTGACCAGGGATTGAATAGAGATGCATAGGTCGGAAGAAGACCCTAGATTCATCAGCACCGTAACCAAATCCAGTGCTAGAATTGTAACCAGAAACGCAACCACAATCATAACATACCCCACCAATTTCATCTCGTCGAGATACTATTTGATCCCGCTCTGGTCCAACTATAGGTACTTTCTATTTCTTATTCGAATTTTAGTACGGATATATTAGATGTTAATTTAAGTTCTAGGGTTTGTTAATTTCTCAGATTGGAAACATGTGATTGTTTTATGCTAAAATTTGTTGAAAACCCTCAAAATTTTAATGAAAATTGCATTTTTTGCAATTCTCCAAATATGATCGAAACCTCCATCATTAATGTCTAAGGATGTCCTTTTATGCTTCCCTTAACACCCTAGGGATACCCAAGGCAACTATTCTTATATGTCTAAGAATGTGCTTACACTGACCGTAGATATCCTGTAATAAAGAACAGAGTGAACATGGGACCCAACGGAAAATTCTGATGTTGATTGGGAGACAACAATTCGTTAGATATGTGGCAGGAAATTTAAATCCACATATTTTCAGTAGTATGTTGAATCAATTTGCAAGTTGCAACCGGAGGAAAAAAATGCCTTAATTTTGTTCAAACCCCCGCTGGTATGTCTGTTCAACAACATGTCAACAACTGAAAACAGTTTCTCTGGGTTAAATTTGGATTGTCATTTAGATCCAAAATAACCCGTATCTCATGTGTCTGCGATTTCCTGGACTTATTTTTTCCATGCATCAGGCTATTCGAATTGATGCATCTTTTCTCTTAATGAGTTATGTTTTGTATTGCATCTGTTCAACATGTCAACAACTAAAAACAGTTTCTCCGGGTTAAATTTGGATTGTCACTTGTGTCCAAAATAAGCCGTATCTCATTTCTCTGCGATTCCCTGGACTTATCTTTTCCATGCATTAGACTTATCTCTTAATGAGTTATGTTTTGAATTGCATGAAAACCTCCTTGATATAGAAAATGCTGTGTTTTTTAATTTCAAAGTGATCTTTTTTTACTGGAAATTAGACGAAATTTGAGGGTTGGTCTTTCTTGCACTGTTTTATTGTTATTCAGTCAAAGATGCTTGATTTCGGTTATGGATTTGTAGGTTGCCAGATTGGCTTTCTTGATTCGGCATAAAAATTCAAAAATGTTAAAGTTTTGAAAGTAACAACTACACGAAATAGGAATTTTTTTTCGACGAATAAGTGAAAGAAGATCAAAGTTTGTTATTTCCTTGGAAAACATCTGGTGTTCCTACTTGACCAGACACTCGGTTTTCCGCTAATTTGGACAAGTGGGCAAACTATCTTTACGTTTACTTTGTCATTGCCCGACCAATTATGTCATTTATAGTAGAGGACCACTTTGCAATACCTTCGACCATCCATATATGGCTTTTCTTAGTAACCAGTATAAAGAGTCTACGACAACGTTAAACCCCAAAGAAAATTAGAGTTTGTTTAAACTTGCATTCTAGTTTTGTCCTTCAAAATTGTTCAATTGTTATATAGTTGTATAGGTTTGAATTGTTTCTTTTGTTTTGTCAAAATGATTGATTAATAATCTTAAAATTTAAGGGCAGGTAATTTCGGAGGAGGAAGACAACCTATGCAAGTGGACTGCCCCAATGAAGTAGATCAAACCCTTAAGCAACTATCAGTTCATTTCAAGTCAGTTCATGTGAAGGATAAGAGTTTGGTTACTAATCCAACAGCAACAACAAGTGCTGGCAGTTCATCAGCGTCAATTGGAGTTTCAATCTCTGATGAAACTCCAAGTACTACTGCACAGTTATTGATGCTCCTGGAAGGATGACCCTGCCAGGGAAGCAGCCAACTTTCACCTCCCAAGTCATCATAATGAACCATCCTGGTCAGATCGGTAATGGTTATGCTTCAGTTCTTGACTGTCACACATCTCACATTGCTGTTAAGCTCACCAAGCCTCGCCAAGATCTATAGGTGATCTGGAAAGGAGCCCAAGTTCTCGAAGAACGGTTATGCTTGTATTATCAAGATGCTTCAACCAAGCCCATAGTTATAGAGACCTTCTCTCAGTACCCACCTCTTGGACGTTTCGCTGTTAGGGACACGATGCAGACAGTTGCTGTTTGTGTCATCAAGGAAATTGTGATGAATGTCCTATCAGGAGCCAGGGTCACCAAAGCTGCCAACAACAAGAAGAAATGAAGTGAGAGCTAAGAGGGTCTAAAGGAAGGACTTGTCTTTATTTCTTAACTAGGAGTGAGTTTTGTTTTTGGTTTTCGTTGATTAGGTACCATTGCAGTCTGGTGTTTTGTGGCGCATCTAGATGCAAACCTGGGTGCTTGACAGGCAGTGGCAACAAGAGGTTGGGCTGTTTAGTTGAAGTTCTTATCTGTTGTTGGAAAACAGCTTCTTAGTTGCTTAGAAGCCTTTACTCTGTTATTGGAAAACAGTATTTCCTAGCGAAAAAGAAAAGAGTAAAAGAGTAATTGAGTCCTTTTGGAGAGTCTCAATATCATTGTGGTACAGTGGAATAATCGCTGGATTATGAGATGAGGATTTTTGTTAGAGGGAGAGCAAAAAGTGATTTGAGGAGTGCAAAAATCGGTATTGACTCGGTGACTAGGTCGATTTGTAAAATGAGTCAAGTTCTCTTTTTTCCCGGACCATGATACCCTCCAACTTAACTGCCTATTAACCCAACCTCTAATTTAACCCAAGGTCTAGGTAATCGAAACAAAACCAAAACAAGAATAATATCACGTCAGTTATACTATTCGGCAGCTTTATAATCATCGACTTAAAACACCTTCAAACCCTAAAATTCAAACGCAGTTCATCTAGACTTCGTCATTTCCCCCCTGAAATTCATATACAATGGAAGGTTATGAGTTTATAGATTTGGAAAACCTAATGGAAAGTGGTACAACCCAAGAAGGTCATGAGGTTATAGATTTGGAGAACCTAATGGAAAGTGGTACAGGCCAAGAATCTTTCTCCTCAAGCGTACCTGATTTTCCAAGAAACCAATCGCAGGTATCAAAACCAGTTTAATACAATTGTCTTCTCTACGGATTTATTTTTCATAGCTTGGTTCGTTTTTTTCTTTTTTTTGCAACTGTAAATGTAATCTGGTTTTAAACTTCTTTTAATGTTCAGGTTGTGCTCCCTTCTAATGAAGACTTTAATTTGCCGGAAACTTTGGCGTCCTCGGAACATTTTGATTTTACTGAGTATTTTCTGAAACAAGAGGGTTTTAGCACCAGAGACGAATTACAAGCATGGTGTGTGGATATTGGTATCTCACACAATTTTCAGATTTTATGTAAATCGTCACAGATGAAGGATACTTTAGGTACTGGTCAAGGATCTCGGGTACAATTGTGCTGTGAGAGAAGTGGTCTTCCCAACAGTCACCGAGGAAAAAATTATGTGCCAAAGACCACCACAAAGAAGAGAAGAAAATGTGGTACCATCAAATGTAATCGTCCGTTTCGTTTATATGGAAGTTGTGAAGTGTATGGAATATGGAAGCTTCGAGTTGGATGTGGTTCTCACAAACATCCTCTGCCAACAACATTAGTTGGACACGGTTATGCTGGAAGGTTGGTCGACAAAGAACAATTGGAAGTTGAAAAAATGACGAAGAGTGGGTGTCGACCACGGGACATTCTTACTAGTCTCAAAATCGATAACCCGAAAACCGTTCAACCATGAGAACTATATATAATGCAAGGCAGAAACTTAAAGTATATGCGATGCAAGGTAGATCAATGATGCAACACTTTTTCAAGTTAGCACAAGAACACCACTACACGGTGGAGTATAAACATAATCCACTGACAAAGAAGATAACTGATCTCTTTTTTGCTCATCCGGGTTCGGTAAAGTTGGCTCAATGTTTTCATGAGTTTCTTATATTGGATTGCACTTATAAAACTAACAAATATAAGTTGCCATTATTCCACGTTGTATCACATACGTCAACCGGAGCCACGGTCACGGTTGCAGTAGCTTTCATGAGTCGAGAAAAAGAGGAAAACTACGGGCTTTAGAATGTGTCAAGCGAATATACAGGGAGAATGAAATTCCATCGGTTTTTGTTACAGATTGTGAAGTTGGTCTAATTAGCGCAATTAATCATGTGTTTCCAAATCATCTCATCTACTTTGTGCATGGCATATAGGGAAGAATGTGTACGCTCACGGTCAGAAAATTTTCAAGCTCAAAGCTACAACTGCTGATGATAAAGAAAAACCAAAGAAGATTGATACCGTCATAACACAAAAAGAACTAAAGGGGAAACATATAAAGAAAAACAAGAGGAAAAAAAGGAGGAACTTAAAAGTGGTACAAGGCATGGAAGGATATTATTAATTCATCATCCGAACAGGAGTATCAAGAAAATTTAGATAACTTTATCTCCACATGGGTTCCAACACATGAGGATGCTGTGAGGTACGTTACCAAAACTTGGCTAGATCTATACAAAGAAAAGTTTGTTTCGGCTTGGACCAATAACATTAAACATTTTGACAACGTCGCAACAAGTAGAGTAGAGAGCGCACACGCCAAGTTGAAATTGTACCTGGGTAACTCACGGGGTAATTTTGTTAACTGTTTTCTTCGTGCACATTGTTCTTACGAGAATGAGCATGTACATGTTGATGCCGAGTTTGAAAGAAGTGTTAACTATCAACCTTCAAGAGCCTGAAGTATCAGAAGTGCATAGGGGTCGTAAGTCCAAGAAGCAACAAATGAAAGATAGATCTAATGTACGCGACCCTTCTTTCTATGAACATATCAACAAAACTGTCGATATTTTAGAGAAATTAGGGAAAAAAAGGAACCGAGAAATGCTAGCAGCAGAAAAGAAAGATTTTATCTCAGTTAATCCAAGTTATTTGGGCAATACGCCTTTGGTAATGCGGCAATTCGTCGCTGCTACACAGGAGATGCCAAAGGACGGAAATTGTGGTTACCATGTGTTGCTGAAGCAATTAGCTATTAAGGTAAAACATCACAACCCTTGTCGGTATTTGCGAGAAGTAATGCTGGGAAATATAGAACACCACAGGGTCATGTATGAGGAAATGTGGGGTGCTGATTTGCTAAAAGAATTGAAATATGGCATAGATAACAACGAGTGGATGAAAATGCCAGAGAGTGGTTTTATTATTGCCGAGGCTTTCACCACAATAGTTGTATATATAAGTCAAGAACAGAGTATAACTATTGTTCCTACAACCATGCAAGCTTACCCGAAGATACTAAAAAATATGGTGGTTATGGGTTTCGTCAGCAACAATCACTACATCGGACTAAAATTGAAACGGAATTCTCCGTTGCCTTCACTTCCAAGATTTTCTTATTGGCAGAAACAAAAGAAAAAGAATAATTTCTCGGATAACTGGTCGCAACCATATATGCAGAGAATTAAGAAATATGAGGACATGGTGAGAACTTAATAAGTGATTCAGTTATTTAAATTCATTTCTGTGGATGGCTTACTTTTATTGTCTGCAGACCACCTTGCTCAAGAGCTGTAGTGATCTTACATTAGCTTCATATAATACATTATGGAAATTAATGATTCCCGTTAATTAGTTTCAAATAAATTTAACTTTTCATTTGTCAAACTGTTGATAAACTTTCATAAATCTGCAGTTTACTTCAGCAAGAATACAACTCCTTCATGTTGCCAATTGCTAAGTGGTTTACTTCAAGTCAGAGAACTAAGTATCAGTGAGGAAAAGTACCTTGGTTTTCCTTTCTTGGTGGGAAGAAATAAAAAAATTCCTTTCTCCAATCTTGCAGATAAGATGGAAAATAGAATGACAAGATGGTGCTCTATAAATATGTCAGAGGCAGGGAGGTCTGTAATGGTGAGAAATGTTACAAATGCCATCCCGTCTATCATGTGTTGAGTTTCAAACTCCCAGATGTTACCATTAAGAAGATGAATTCCATACAACAAACTTTTTGGAGGAAGAAGAAGACAAACAAAGGAAGGCCACCAATATCTTGGAAAAATATTAACAAACCAAAGGAAGAGGGAGGTCTTGGTTTTAAAGATCTCAAACTGTTTAATAGAGCATTACTGTCAAAAGCTGCTTGGAGGATATGCACAGATAACAATTCTATTTGTGCACAATCCTTAAAAGCTAAATATTTCTCAGATGGAAGGATATTCGATTCAAAAGAAAACTCAAACTCTACATGGTCCTGGAAGAGTATTAGTTCTGAATTACCCTTCATCAAAAATAATACTTGCTGGTGTATTGGTAATGGGCAGACCATCTTAATATGGAGCTACAAATGGATTCCTGAGCTATATACTCCTCCTTCTCCTAAACAAGGTTGTAGTAACTTTCAAGACTATAATTATGTATACCAACTCTTCTCAGATTCTGAGAGGTGGAATCAGACTCTCATATTTGCTCTCTTTGAAGCTCCAGTGGCAAGACTTGTTCTAAATACTTCAATTCATATGAATCAACCACATAGACTGGTATGGACTCTAGAAAGAAATGCGAGTTTCTCAGTAAAATCTGCATATAGAAAAATGTATGAAGAGAAGAATATAGATCAGTCTGTTGGCCAAAGAATGCAATCTATCTTCAAGAGATTATGGAAGTTGCCTATTCTACCTAGGATTTCACAATTCATCTGGAAGTGCTTGAAGGATATTCTTCAAACAAGGGATAAACTGTATTATGTTATACAGAGTGGAGACTACAGCTGTCCTCTTTGTTCAGGAAATTTGGAAACTTCTTCACATAGTATCCTCCACTGCAATCTCTCAAAAGCAGTCTGGTTTGCAGTATTAGGTATTTATATACAAGATAATGCAACTTCGGTGGATTGGTTCTCTGATTGGTTTGATAAGCTTCAAGCTAAGCAGATTCAGGAAGATCAACTCTGTAGAGTAGCTATTACAGCTTGGTGTATTTGGAATGCAAGATGTGATAATGTCTTCAAAGGGAAGAAGATAACTCCAGATTCAGTCATCATGAGGAGTAAATTAGAAATAGATCTCTTGAAACCTAGAAGAGTTAGCATTCCAACTAATCCTATCAGGCAAAATATGATGAATCTGCATTGGAATCCACCTAGTATAGGCACTTTTAAAATAAATGTTGATGGTTCTTTCAATTATACTACTAAATTAGGCGGCATAGGACTAATATTGCGTGATTTTGCAGGGAAGCACAGGGGATCCAAATGTTTCTTCCTAGACAATGCACTGAGTCCAGAGCAAGTGGAATGCAAAGGTTTGTGGAAAGCTTTACAATGGGCAGAGGATATGCAATTTGGCAAGGTGGTATTTGAGCTGGACTCGCAATTAGTAGATGATGCAGTGAACCGAGAGAACTTCAATTCAGACCGGAGGATTCACAATTTGATTTTAGATATAAAAAGTATGCTTAAGAATAAAACATTCTGGCATTGTTACTATGTGCCAAAAGAACAAAATAGAGTAGCTGATATCTTAACTAAGTTAGCTAGAGTTTCACATTTAAGTAGTGTCTGGATTTCTTCAATACCTGATGAAATTGTATCTCAATTACAAGAAGATGCAAAATATGTAACACATACTTCTTAATTAATGAAATTTCCAGCTTCAAAAAAAAAAAAAGTGATCACTTCACCTTAGTTTTCATCATAGAACTTTTCTGGACAATTTTAGTCTGCATTTATCCCATACGTATCATATTCTCAAACAGACCAGCTTGGTTCTGAAACAGTATACACTACTAACAAAGCATGCTACAAAAATACAAGGAAACCTACTGAACTAAAACAGATGTCACGTCTCCATGTAAGCAGTACCACTGCATTACTGCCTAACTAAGGGAACTGCATTTCCAGGTTACAAACTGACTTCAAAATTGTCTGCTACCGATCCAGGCTTCAAAACTGGCTGCAAAAACTGACTGCCATACCACTACAGTGATGACACAGACTGTTATCGTCACTGCATATTCAATAGAGGGAAGAAACAATCCGGAGGAATAGAGAAATATGGATAAGAATAGGGAGGGGATGGAAGGATCATGAAGAAACAGGGAAGGACATATATGGAGAATGCCAAGAGAATCAGTCAGACGGATGTGAAGAATATAGAAGATAGTGGTGCTGGTGGATAATAACGATGGTGATGAAATTTTCACGCAAAGATTTCGTTCTTAGGTTTAGGGTTTGAAGGTAGAAGAACGAGGGCAGGTAACTAATTTTATAGTTTCGATCCCAAGTTAGGTTAGGTTTGAGATTGTGTTGTGAACGTGTGAATATAAGGGTATTTTTGTCCGAGTCACCGAGTCAATACCGATTTTTGCACTCCTCAAATTTCTTTTTGCTCTCCCTCTAACAAAAATCCAGACGAGCTAAGTTTGAAACTCGTCAGTATCTACCTGGGCTGCTTTCTTTCTTCCCGTGTCCTATCTACCTGGGCCAGTAGGTATCAGACCTTTTGACGTTTAAATTTAATATAACCTCTGGTTTTTAATTCAAATAGATTTGTGCCTGGTGTCTTTTAACTTGGTGTGGGCGGGTCTTCGTCCCACCCCGTGACGATGTATTCTTGCTTTGGCGAGCGCGGGGTTTCGCCCCGTCCCTTGGCGATGTATTTTAGATTTGGCGAGTGCGGGGCTTCGCCTCGCCCCGTAGGGTTGTATTTTTGATTTGGCGAGCGCGGGGCTTCGCCCCGCCCCGTGGATGTGTATTTTTGATTTAGTGTGACGGGACAATTACATTAAATAGGTGGAAAACATGTGCAAATTTTATTTGTTTATTCCTTTTAATTTGGTGTGCACGGGGCTTCACCCCGCCCCACGGCAATGCATTTTTGATTTGGTGTGCGGGGGGTTTTGCCCCTCCCCGTGGAGATGTATTTTTGGAATTGGTGTGGCGGGCAAATACATGATATAGGTGGAGGATATGTGCCGCTTTTATTTATTTTTGTGTGGATTTTTTCCCCTTTATATATTAATTTGGAAAAGAATAGTCTTAATATAGTAATCACTCAATATCCAAATTGAATTTGGACTTCCATAAAATTCCAAACACGTTAAGTTATGGTTTCCTTTTAAGTTTATAATTTTT